>NW_007379662.1:0-43752 GCF_000475195.1 Diaphorina citri | reverse complement strand
ATACCTAAGTAATTGACATACCTGGCATAGAAACATACCTAAGTAATTGACATACCTGGCATATAAACATATCTACGCGATTGACATACCTGGCATAGAAACACACCTACGCGAAAAATCTAAATCTTTATCTTAGGCGAGGGTCAGGGCTATGGTTGTTGTCAAGGCTCCGTTGAGGTCGCTTATATTCATTAGCAGTATTAGCATACTACTTACTTACTTACTTAATTCGTCCCCATCTACCGTGAGTGTAGGGGGATTAGCATAGTTTTGTTTAGTTTCTCTTGGGTCAGGACTTTGTTGTTTCTTTTCCCTTGGGTAGGCTCGGGTTCTCCCTTGTGGGCGCCTCCTAACGCCTACAACTTTCTTTCCAGATGATCCGAGAGCGCATTTCCACCGCTACCTGTCTCCTCATTGCGCATGCGCGCCCCACACTCAAACACCTCTACATTCGGCGCAACGCTGTCATTCTGCGCTGCGATTGGGGGTACAATCCGGAGTGGAGCTCCGAATTTTACGCATGGCTCAAGAGTTGTGCGCAAAGTTATGATGAGGTAATAATAATAATACTAAGGTTTATTCCGTTTCTTCACAAATCTCATCGGGTTCCTATGTAAGTACATAATGTTTGTACTTTTCAGGAACATTTTAGTTTCTCATTTATCATCTCATAATTTGTTCATTTTCTTCTTCTTCTTCTTCTTCTTCTACTTCTTGATCATGTCAAATTTCACTGTTTGTTTCTAAAAGGTGTTTTCTGAAAGTCCAATTTCATTTTATTTTTATTGTCTATATTTTTACTTTTTTCCTATTTTTCAAGGTCGAGAAGGAAATCTGGTTTGGTCTTTGAAGATGCATGCTACGTAGCATCTTGCGACTTGCTACTTGCGACGTGTTACCTCAGTGTGAAAGCCGCCTAAAGGGAATTTAGCTAAAACCACTTACCTCCAGGCTGGACAGTGTGAGGGGTTCATGAATATTCTTATCACTCTGCGGTTTATATTCATACACGCGGTTGAATGGATTACGATGGTAATGCAGTAGGATTATGCGGATCAGCCAGTAGTCTATAATTCCGCTCTGAAGAAGTCGGAGAATTATCTTGTTCACTTGTTCCAAATAGGAGGGTAGTCTATAATTCCGCTCTGAAGAAGTCGGAGAATTATCTTGTTCACTTGTTCCAAATAGGAGGTACCTGGCATAGAAACATACCTACGCGATTGAAATATCTGGCATAGAAACATACCTACGCCATTGAAATACCTGGCATAGAAACATACCTAAGTAATTGACATACCTGGCATAGAAACATACCTAAGTAATTGACATACCTGGCATAGAAACATACCTACGCGAATGAAATACCTGGCATAGAAGCATACCTAAGTAATTGACACACCTGGCATAGAAACATACCCAAGTAATTGACATACCTGGCATAGAAACATACCTAAGTAATTGACATACCTGGCATAGAAACATACCTAAGTAATTGACATACCTGGCACCTGGCATAGAAACATACCTAAGTAATTGACATACCTGGCACCTGGCATAGAAACATACCTAAGTAATTGACATACCTGGCACCTGGCATAGAAACATACCTAAGTAATTGACATACCTGGCACCTGGCATAGAAACATACCTAAGTAATTGACATACCTGGCACCTGGCATAGAAACATACCTAAGTAATTGACATACCTGGCACCTGGCATAGAAACATACCTAAGTAATTGACATACCTGGCACCTGGCATAGAAACATACCTAAGTAATTGACATACCTGGCACCTGGCATAGAAACATACCTAAGTAATTGACATACCTGGCACCTGGCATAGAAACATACCTAAGTAATTGACATACCTGGCACCTGGCATAGAAACATACCTAAGTAATTGACATACCTGGCACCTGGCATAGAAACATACCTAAGTAATTGACATACCTGGCACCTGGCATAGAAACATACCTAAGTAATTGACATACCTGGCACCTGGCATAGAAACATACCTAAGTAATTGACATACCTGGCACCTGGCATAGAAACATACCTAAGTAATTGACATACCTGGCACCTGGCATAGAAACATACCTAAGTAATTGACATACCTGGCACCTGGCATAGAAACATACCTAAGTAATTGACATACCTGGCACCTGGCATAGAAACATACCTAAGTAATTGACATACCTGGCACCTGGCATAGAAACATACCTAAGTAATTGACATACCTGGCACCTGGCATAGAAACATACCTAAGTAATTGACATACCTGGCACCTGGCATAGAAACATACCTAAGTAATTGACATACCTGGCACCTGGCATAGAAACATACCTAAGTAATTGACATACCTGGCACCTGGCATAGAAACATACCTAAGTAATTGACATACCTGGCACCTGGCATAGAAACATACCTAAGTAATTGACATACCTGGCACCTGGCATAGAAACATACCTAAGTAATTGACATACCTGGCACCTGGCATAGAAACATACCTAAGTAATTGACATACCTGGCACCTGGCATAGAAACATACCTAAGTAATTGACATACCTGGCACCTGGCATAGAAACATACCTAAGTAATTGACATACCTGGCACCTGGCATAGAAACATACCTAAGTAATTGTAAAAACCTTAAAAATTTAAATTCCCTTCTTAAACCTTAAAAAAAAATTTTTTTTTTTTTTTTTTTTTTTTTTTGAAAAAACCTTCAAAGAGTCCTAGGACTGGACCGGAAATTTGAGAAGGAATTGAAATCGCGAAGTCTTCCGATTTAGGATATAATAATCTCGAGCATTTTCCACGTACATAATAGATATGCTGACCAAATTATGGACTCTATCGCTTTTCCACAAGGAAATTTGTTTGTGTAGGGGAAAAACCCCGTTGACAGCCACTCACCCAACCGCAGTCCAAAGCTGACGAACAACTGAGCCAGACAAGTTCGAAACGAGCGAAGATCCTTGAGAAGTTTGGGAGGAATTTCATCCACATCCATGAAGAATAGATTGTTCAGATTTGTGCAATAGGCAGCATAGTTGCCTTCTGCAAGACGAGCTATACGCTGCTCTACAGAATGCTCCACCTCGTAGAATCTGCCATACTCCTGATGTATGCTGTCCTGGAAGAGAATACACACATCACATATGAATGTAGAATAAATTATCAAGGGTCTTAAAGAGGAGCCCACTTCTGTGTCCGAGTGGATAAGAGCATTGACTCTCAACCCAAAGGTGCTGGATTCAAATCCCGGTCAGGGCGGAAATTTTCTAAGCAGACTTTTCAGTTCTTGGATAGGCATGGATGTAAAAGAATGTGCCTTGAAGTAATGTGAAAGTGGTATCGAGGTACAATCTTTCTAAAAAAAAAAAAAATAAAAAAATAAAATAAAAGTACGGTCTGCCTGTCAGGTCTACCTGATACCTGATGAGCACACACACTATCAGGTAGTCCTGACAGCGGACCTGGTCAGGTGTACCTGTCAGGTCTACCTGATAGTGAGTGGGTAGCCTTAGACTGAGAGAGTAAAGGACCTTTCAGTCCTATGCTGGCAGTAAACAAGGAACAAGGTATATTCTCTACCAATACTCATAGACGAAACGCCTCGAACCGGTGACCTTCGTCTAGACCCTGGACCATCGACCCTAGTCTAGACCCTGGACCATCGACCCTAGTCTAGACCCTGGACCATCGACCCTCGCACCAATGTGTAAATAAAGGAGCCTGGAATCTCCTGCTTACTTAAGATACACTTGAAAATACTGAGGTTAGAATGTTATAAAAAATGATTGCAAAACCATCGACCATCACACAAAAAACTTACCGACGGAAAATAGTTGGTTTGCTTTCGAACGCCCACCATTTTGAATTCTGATGAGTAAGATTTGAGTCTGTAGACTTTCTTCTGACTGGAGAACACTGTGATCACTAGCACGTCCAAGTCGAGAAGCTCCTTGGCCCAATGCTGAGAGGAAACAAGAAAATATAATAATAAAATTATTTTAACACAACTTTTTCCCAATTTTTTGGAGAGGTGTGACAGAGGGAACTGTGACTGCTAAGGTCTTATCGTCCCGAAATCGAAGAGAGAAGGAAGACAGGATAGGAGAAAGTTAGCCGTTCCGAGAACGAACTTTATCCCTTGAGGATAACATCCGCCCCGGGCGGGAATCGAGCCCGCGGTCTAGCGCTTAGAAGGCAGACGCGCTACCAAACACAACAACTTTGCATTTAGTGTTTCGCGACATTTCTTGAACGAACTGTCACATTTTAAGGAAGAAACAGCCTTTAAGCCAGCCTAGTAAGCTTAGTTGGTAGTGCGTCTGCCTTGTAAGCGCTAGGACGCGGGTTCGATTCCCGCCCGGGGCGGATTTTATCCTTATGGGTTCGTTTTCGGAACGGCTGGCTTTCTCCTATCCTGTCTTCCTTCTCTCTTCGATTTCGGGACGATAAGACCATAGCAGATACAGTTCCCTCTGTCAAACCTCTTAAAAAAAAAACAGCCTTTAAAGAAGTTTAGTTAGCTATGAGGGTAGTGCGTCTACCTTATAAGCGTAGGAGGGTTCAATTCCCGCCCGGGGCGAAATTGCGAAAGAAAAAAAAAAAAAAAAAAAAAAAAAAAAAAAAAAAAAAAACACGTAGGTAATTCTTTGATTTGCGAAATTTTTCGCAAATTGCCATATTGCCAGAATATACCATTTAAAAATCAAAGAATTACGTCTTTTTCCAATTTCAGGTAAGCTCTGAGAAAAACAAGGCAAGCATAAATTCTGGGACACTCTGTATAACAATAAACCCCATTGTAAAGTGAAGAGCCCCAAGGGGAAAAAAGATGGGAATTCACAGGTTTTTCCCTATTGTAAATCAATTTATTATTAACAAGCTGGGCCCGTCCCTCCGGGAATTTTTTAGCCCGTAGTTTATGCGACAGTGTTTAAAGAAAATCAGTACCTAAGTACCTATCTAATTTGTTTAAGATCCAGTTTATTATTATTGATTTGATTTTACTTTCATGTAATGATTTAAAATCAAGACTGGAGCTCGTTCTCCCTTTATTCCTTTTAATGTTTCCTCATAACTATTTAGCCCGTAGTTTATGCGACAGTGTTTAAAGAAAATCAGTACCTAAGTACCTATCTAATTTGTTTAAGATCCAGTTTATTATTATTATTGATTTGATTTTACTTTCATGTAATGATTTAAAATCAAGACTAGAGCTCGTTCTCCCTTTATTCCTTTTAATGTTTCCTCATAACTACCAATATAATGGTTAAGTCACCCATCCATTTATTGGCCTTTCCCCCTAAAAAACCCCAAAAAAAAAAAAAAAAAAAAAAAAAAAAAAATGTGTACCTGTTGAAAGAACAGATACTGGTTCCAGAACTTGATGAGGATGATATAGACCCGCATGTGTTTATGGAACGGCTTGTTCTGCGTTATAAAGTCCACGGATAGATTCATTGATGTCGACACCACTATAAGGCCCCGACATACGCTCGTAGCGTGAATGAGGTTGGTGTTGAGAATGGCGATGTGTGGAGACAACTGCTGGTAAAGCTCAGCCAGAATTCTACTGTGGATGTAGGAGTCCGGAAGAGCCTGGAATAGAACAGAATAGGTTTTATTTCTTAAAAAAGAAAAGAGAATGTTTCAGTTTAATAGAATAGAAAAGAAAATATACCTACCTTGTTTATCCAGCCAGAAGGAGACTTGTAGAACACTTTTCGCGCGGGATGACGGATCAGTACCTAGGCTTAAGCCGTTATCACACCCGACGTAGTTCGTTGACCCCATTCAGGGCTATGAGTGTATTTTAGAATATCGACTTCCACCGGCCGGGGCCGAGGCCCACCGCACTGCCCGTTCGCGAGTGTGCGGTGGTCAGTAGCACTGTTTTCTGTAGCTGTTTTTTTGGTCGTGCGCGCGAGTTTCATCTCGATCGCGCACCCATCGCTTTTAGCCAGAAGGAGACTACAAAGTTCCTAGAGATTTAACTTCACTACAGACAGCCAAAGTCTTTATGGATGGTTTTACCCTCCAATCGGTGACAAGCTACCCACCTCCGCTCACGATTGCCCTGGCAATCACCCATGGTAACCCAAGCAAGTAAGTATAGTATTGCGTTTACACAGGTGGAAATTACTTGGCAATCACCCATGGTAACCCAAGCAAGTAAGTATAGTATTGCGTTTACACAGGTGGAAATTACTTGGCAATCACCCATGGTAACCCAAGCAAGTAAGTATAGTATTGCGTTTACACAGGTGATTGCCCAGACAATCACCCATGGTAACCCAAGCAAGTAGGTATAGTATTGCGTTTACACAGGTGATTGCCCAGACAATCACCCATGGTAACCCAAGCAAGTAAGTATAGTATTGCGTTTACACAGGTGATTGCCCAGACAATCACCCATGGTAACCCAAGCAAGTAAGTATAGTATTGCGTTTACACAGGTGGAAATTACTTGGATCACCCATGGTAACCCAAGCAAGTAAGTATAGTATTGCGTTTACACAGGTGATTGCCCAGACAATCACCCATGGTAACCCAAGCAAGCAAGTAAGTATAGTATTGCGTTTACACAGGTGATTGCCCAGACAATCACCCGTGGTAACCCAAGCAAGTAAGTATAGTATTGCGTTTACACAGGAGGAAATTACTTGGACGTACACTTTGTCTACTTGACCTATGAATGTGGCTTAAGATGAACGTATCCCGGTTGTCCGGAAGGGTTAGCTGTTCAGATACCAACCACGCAAAGCGTTGCTTCAGTTCATTCCGTACTCACTTGTAGGAACAGACAGGGATAGTCGGGGAAAATCTTCTCTATAAACGACAGCTCTAGAAGGGGACGTACTCTGAGCAACGTAGCATGGTGGTACTCATAGATCAGGCGAGCGTTGACTCGATGTAGCCCATCCAGAATCAGAAGGAGGAAGTTGATGATCCTGATGAGATTCATAACTCTGGAAGGAAGCTATGCCACCTGCAAACACTGATCAAGCCTGAATCTGTTTATTATTACAGTGGAACCTCGAGACAGGGATAGTCGGGGAAAATCTTCTCTATAAACGACAGCTCTAGAAGGGGACGTACTCTGAGCAACGTAGCATGGTGGTACTCATACATCAGGCGAGCGTTGACTCGATGTAGCCCATCCAGAATCAGAAGGAGGAAGTTGATGATCCTGATGAGATTCATAACTTCCGATTTTGAAAATTTGGACCGATTGCAATACTTTCATTACTAGTATAGCTCCGCTATACTGTAGTAATAGAAAGTAAAAATAATAGTGCTTATTTTGCTGCCCGAATAGGACTAAAGAGTCCATTTACCCAAGCAGTAAGCTTCTAATATTACTGTGGTCAAACTGGCAATGTTTTTGAGAAGGACGATTCCGAATTTCGTGTTAA
The DNA here is from genome assembly GCF_000475195.1 of Diaphorina citri. Classification (NCBI taxonomy): domain Eukaryota; kingdom Metazoa; phylum Arthropoda; class Insecta; order Hemiptera; family Psyllidae; genus Diaphorina; species Diaphorina citri. Next base: position 36,320 of record NW_007379662.1, on the reverse strand, counting down.
TAAAACAACTGCTACATTAGACCCGTGTGGTCTGTGTCGTAGCATGTTCATCCCGTAGTATGTCTCCCATCAGATGGATGAGAAGAGACACAATACTTCCCATTTAGGTGCTGGGTCAACACGAGAACGCCAGAAAGTAACTCGTTGAAATCGAATCGAAAAACGAGTACAATTTTTTGGTCGATGTGAGATTTGAACCCGGGACCTTCTGCATGGCAAGCGCATTTGTGCTAATCGTGTCCTCAAACAGGCCCCCAGGTAACCCCTCTGCCGCAGCTATTGCACGTTCAATAGCTGCGGCATTGGGGAAATCAAGTAAAGACGGACACAGAAAGTAAGTACGCCTCTGCTAATCCTCTTCCTCGCTGCTAGTATTGTCCATCATGGCAGACCTTCCACTTGTATTGGGCTTCAACTCGGCAAAGTACTTGAGAAGATTTACGTACGCTTTCCGTGTAGCTTCTGACAGACTGAGGTCTGACGCACAGAATGACTTGGTCACCTTATTGCAATAGAAACGTACGAATACGATAGAGGTGGGCGCTCGGAATTCGTTCGCAGGGGGCATCTTTTCGGAAGTCATGCTGATTGTGATATCCTTGTCAGCACAGAATCTGAGAAAGTAGAAGAGGTATGAGTAAGATTTGGATTTTTAGGGTTCCCTGAGTTCAAAAAGTGAAAAGAGAGCGTTTGCGAGCCCCTGTTCAGAAAGAGAAAAATATTTTAATCAAGCCAATAAATCAGCAGATAAATCAACAGGGCAAAGTCTAGAAACACTCAGGAGGTCTGAAACAAGACCTGGACAACTACTTGTCCCGCAGTTCAACAAGTGGCAAGAGCAGTGGTATTAGTCTACCGACTGCCACACTTGGTAAATGGTTCAGGAAGAATGAGGACGAAGAAGCGGAAAGCTTTCTTGGTACTAGCAAAGTGTCCAGTTTCTTTCCCACTTTGGTAAGGCTTCATTGTAACAAGAAAAGGAAATGTATAGACAAAAAGGAAAATGTTTACCTGAACATTTCTTTAAGTCCATCATTTACTTTCCTACTTTTTTTTTTAAAAAAAGTTCGGCAGACCTTCCACTTGTATTGGGCTTCAACTCGGCAAAGTACTTGAGAAGATTTACGTACGCTTTCCGTGTAGCTTCTGACAGACTGGAGTCTGACGCACAGAATGACTTGTTCACCCTATTGCAATAGAAACGTACGAATACGATAGAGGTGGGCGCTCGGAATTCGTTCGCAGGGGGCAGCTTTTCGGAGAGTACAGGAAGAGAGTAATTGGAGGAGTGGTAATTATTCAGAAGGTACAACAATGATAAAACAAAGCTGCTTTTTGTGTTTTAACCTAACCCTATAATAACACTGGTCACTGCTCATTTTTGAAAGCTCTCTTTTGCATTAGACCTAGCATCTGAACTACACAGTAACACTGTTCACTGTTCATTTAGGAAAGCTCCTTTATGCATCAAATTTTGGTAATTATGCAGAAGTCAAGTCCATGGAAAAGTAAAGCTCCTTTTTGTATTTAACCTAACCCTATAATAACACTAATCACTGCTCTAATTGTGAAAACTCTTTCTTGTGTTTAACCTAACCCTATAATAACACTGGTCACTGCTCATTTTTGAAAGCTCTCTTTTGCATTAGACCTAGCATCTGAACTACACAGTAACACTGTTCACTGTTCATTTAGGAAAGCTCCTTTATGCATCAAATTTTGGTAATGATGCAGAAGTCAAGTCCAATCTGAGAAAGTAGAAGAGGTATGAGTAAGATTTGGATTTTTAGGGTTCCCTGAGTTCAAAAAGTGAAAAGAGAACGTTTGCGAGCCACTGTTCAGAAAGAGAAAAATATTTTAATCAAGCCAATAAATCAGCAGATAAATCAACAGGGCAAAGTCTAGAAACCGTTTGATCATAGCTGTATTTAGATTCCTCTGTTGTAATTTTGTATTTAACCTAACCCTATAATAACACTAATCACTGCTCTAATTGTGAAAACTCTTTCTTGTGTTTAACCTAACCCTATAATAATACTGGTCACTGCTCATATTTTGTGCCAGTTCCTTTGGTAGCAATATTCCACGGACGTGACTTCTGCATGCACAAGTACCCAAATTTTAATTGGCATGGCATCTGAACTAGTAACCAGGATAGGAGAAAGGCAGTCATTTCAGGAACAAGCCTTGGCTATTTATGATAAAGTCAAGCATGGTGTGGGAATCAACCCTGAAACCTAAAGTTACAAGGCAGACAAGCTAGTGATGGGCCGAGTGAATGATTTTACTTGAGTGGACTTGAGTTTGAGTTTACTCAAGTCCACTCGATTATTATTTTGTTCTACTGAAGTAGAATTTTTATCATTCGGTGCAGAAATCCGCTACGACTGCTACAAGTGGGAAAAAACTTCCCATTGAGTTCTCTGACCCAAGTCCACTTGCCACATATTATTGCAACATACAGTTTCTACTCGAGTTCTCGAGTAAAAATCCCTATACTTCACAGTACTGTTTTTTTTTTTTTTTTTTTTTCCACTAACAGGACAGAATAAAGAGGAATTATTATTTTTCAAGTTATACTTACAATTTAATTTTTCAAGAACATTTTTATCAGGACCACCATAGGTTCTCTCTATCATAGTATCAAATCTGTTGGCCTCAAGGAACTTTTTCAAATCTGGCTTATCTGCAGCTAATTTTATCAGGATTTTCTTAGCAGCATCATGTTTTGCTTCTCTTTTGGCAACTCCATAGCCAGTCCCCACATATTTCCCATTGAATGCACTCACTTCATAATGGAACAAACTTACGGTCGACAATGGATCAGGGAAATATGGAGGCAACTCTGTGTATACCGGTTTTGTACCATTCTCATTTTGCAAGTACTCAATTAACAGTACTCTGGGTGTCTTCTCCATGGTGATTTGTTCTTGAGTGAATCTGAACTCACTTCATAATGGAACAAACTTACGGTCGACAATGGATCAGGGAAATATGGAGGCAACTCTGTGTATACCGGTTTTGTACCATTCTCGTTTTGCAAGTACTCGAGTAACAGTACTCTGGGTGTCTTCTCCATGGTGATTTGTTCTTGAGTGAATCTGAAGTACAGGAAGAGAGTAATTGGAGGAGTGGTAATTATTCAGAAGGTACAACAATGATAAAACAAAGCTGCTTTTTGTGTTTTAACCTAGCCCTATAATAACACTGGTCACTGCTCATTTTTGAAAGCTCTCTTTTGCATTAGATCTAGCATCTGAAAAAAAAAAAAAAAACCCAAAAACCAGTTTTTTTTTGGTTTTTTGGTTTTCCGGACGAAATTTGCACCGCCACTTTCGTGTTTCTGGTAAAAAGACCTTTAATTTGATATATAGGTCGACCCGGTTTGGATAATTCCTTCAGTGGGAACAGACAGACAGACGACACCGAAGCGAATACAATAGTGCGTCCACTATACCTTTTATTATTACTATTGTAATTTAATAAAGGAAGGACGGGCTAAAAAGTAAAATAAAATGAAAAAATAAACAAGGATTGGATAAATAAATCGAAAAAAAAGGATATTTGATAGAGGGAATTGTAACTACTAAGGTCTTGTCGCGGTCGTCCCGAAAGCGAAGGGAGAAGGACAGAATAGGAGAAAGCAAACCCTTCCGAGAACAAACACTATCCGTTCAGAATAAAATCCACCCCGGGTGGGAATCGACCTAGCACTTACAAGAGACCAGCTAGCCTTCAAACTCCATGAAAAAGTTTTTTTTTTTAATTTATTTATTTTAATTCCCATCTTTTTTACTCATGAACTCTTCAAATGTAATAATGATAATAATATATCTATTCTGTAAAATTAAAATAAAATCTATGTGTGTTCTGAAACATTGAAAGCATCGTACACACGAACACTCGATACAATGACATACGATCTGATCGTACGAAATAGCGTACGTGTGCACTAGGCCTTAAGGCAGTAAATAATCGAATACGAAATAATAATAATAATAATAATAAGAAAAAAAATAATAATGGAGAAATTAAAATCTAATAATATTCAACTGTCATACGCTAACTGGGCTACAATGACATACGATCTGATCGTACGAAATAGCGTACGTGTGCACTAGGCCTTAAGGCAGTAAATAATCGAATACGAAATAATAATAATAAAAAAAATAATAATGGAGAAATTTAAATCTAATAATATTCAATTGTCATACGCTAACTTATGTTAGTACCATTGGGCTAAAACCGAGTGGAGTGGAAAACAAGGAGCACTCTCGTTATCACAGATTCGATGCTAAATAATATTGCTTCAATTAACTTGAGTAAATGTCAATTTAAAAGGTAATTATTTGATGCTAACTATAAAAAATAATAGTGCTTATTTTGCTGCCCGAAAAGGGCTAAAGAGTCCATTTACCCAAGCAGTAAGCTTCCAATATTACTGTGGTCAAACTGGCAATGTTTTTGAGAAGGACGATTCCGAATTTCGTGTTAATAAAACAACTGCTACATTAGACCCGTGTGGTCTGTGTCGTAGCATGCTCATCCCGTAGTATGTCTCCCATCAGATGGATGAGAAGAGACACAATACTTCCCATTTAGGTGCTGGGTCAACACGAGAACGCCAGAAAGTAACTCGTTGAAATCGAATCGAAAAACGAGTACAATTTTTTGGTCGATGTGAGATTTGAACCCGGGACCTTCTGCATGGCAAGCGCATTTGTGCTAATCGTGTCCTCAAACAGGCCCCCAGGTAACCCCTCTGCCGCAGCTATTGCACGTTCAATAGCTGCGGCATTGGGGAAATCAAGTAAAGACGGACACAGAAAGTAAGTACGCCTCTGCTAATCCTCTTCCTCGCTGCTAGTATTGTCCATCATGGCAGACCTTCCACTTGTATTGGGCTTCAACTCGGCAAAGTACTTGAGAAGATTTACGTACGCTTTCCGTGTAGCTTCTGACAGACTGAGGTCTGACGCACAGAATGACTTGGTCACCTTATTGCAATAGAAACGTACGAATACGATAGAGGTGGGCGCTCGGAATTCGTTCGCAGGGGGCATCTTTTCGGAAGTCATGCTGATTGTGATATCCTTGTCAGCACAGAATCTGAGAAAGTAGAAGAGGTATGAGTAAGATTTGGATTTTTAGGGTTCCCTGAGTTCAAAAAGTGAAAAGAGAGCGTTTGCGAGCCACTGTTCAGAAAGAGAAAAATATTTTAATCAAGCCAATAAATCAGCAGATAAATCAACAGGGCAAAGTCTAGAAACCGTTTGATCATAGCTGTATTTAGATTCCTCTGTTGTAAACACATAAAATAAACAAGACCTTGTTTAGACTGCTGGGGTAAAGGGACTTTGTTGTCACATTCAAGCAGGATAAACAAGGTTCATTCTTTTCTATTATATTCTTCAAGTGCAAGAAGTACCTACCTATGTGAATTTATTGAGGACCTAAATAATACTTGCCGCTCTCTACTTACCAGTCCTTGTATTCAAAGCCCGCAAGTTTGCCATGTTGTTCACTCTAGCAAGTTTGTTCTTCCTATCTAGGTAAGATTTTTTTTTCCATTCTTTGATTAGCATATTCAGGATAAAGGTACATAATACATTTAGTCTGTAGGTGGAATTGTAATTTAAGAGTGGGCAGAATTTTACCCAGTTCTTAGGTAGTTTGTTATGGTTTCATGTTGATCTTATCATTCAGTCCTACAAATCTCTCCTTGTTACAAACAAAATTTCTTTACAGCTTTGGCTTCCTTTGGGGACCCTGGATTCATCTGAAACATTTGAGGTAAGATTTTTTTTTCCATTCTTTGATTAGCAGTATTCAGGATAAAGGTACATAATACATTTAGTCTGTAGGTGGAATTGTAATTTTTGAGAGTGAGCAGAATTTTACCCATGTTCTTAGGTAGTTTGTTGTGGTTTCATGTTGATCTTATCATTCAGTCCTACAAATTCTCTCCTGGTTACACACAAAATTTCTTTACAGCTTTGGCTTCCTTTGGGGACCCTGGATTCATCTGAAACACCTGTTCTCTCGGGAAAAACTCCCATTTTCCCTCTGCTATGGTTCAACCCTTATCGGTACTCTGTACTGTGCCATGTGGCTTCACTCAACTCCTCTTACTGTACTGCTGGCTGTGATGCAAGTGATAGCTCTCCTGTGGTTCCTAGTAAGTTATATTCCAGGAGGTCAGACAGGATTGTCATTCTTTACCCGGATATGTACGTCGGCTGTGAGTAGCTCTATGTCTAGTTCATTGCCGATATGAATATTGAGTATTATTGTGTAGGAATTGAGAATTATATGCTTACCACCTCTTAAGTACTTCCTTTGAGGAGGAGATACAGGTGTACCTATTACCTACACTTGAAATGAATGAAAGTGTTTGTGTCAGGGAGAATACCTACCTATTTTATTTATTTAAATAATATTTAACAAAACATTGGATACCTACACCAATAATCCAAAACTATTATGATACCTACTTACCTACAACATTGTAGGTAATATCCTGTATTGTGTTCTGTAAGGCATTAGGTAGGTATAGCTAACAGTAAAGAGTAGGTATGCTATGAATATTTTTTTTTTATATATATATTAGATTGTGCCAATCTAGGTTGTTTTACTTTATTAGCCTACTCCTATAATATGTAGACATTAATATTAGGTAACTAAGTATCAATTATTATCATTCCTAAATAAATCATTTATACACCATTGAGATCGGTGTAATCTTCTTCTCCATCTATGGGGACACTCATCTGTAGAACCTGCAAGGGAGAGGAGAGGCCAATGAAATGACGAGCTCAAATAAAAATGTCATTACAGTACATTGAAGTGGGGTTCTTTTCGGACGAAATTCCTGTGTGCGGAGTCCAATATGGAGGACTATTGCACCCCAAAATATCTTATCTACACCGAGAGAAAGGTTTCGGTGACATCGATTGTCGGCCGGCCGATTATGTGTGGACACACCTTTATAGCATGTTTCTACTGACCTGTGTTTCGTACTCCTTGAGGTTAGGTTCTACGAACACATTGTCATAGGATCGTGGCATCATGTACATCTCGATTGTCGGCCGGCCGATTATGTGTGGACACACCTTTATAGCATGTTTCTACTGACCTGTGTTTCGTACTCCTTGAGGTTAGGTTCCACGAACACATTGTCATAGGATCGTGGCATCATGTACATGCGATTCATTCTGTCCTTGTACGCTTTGTACCTGAAATGAGAACATCCAGATTTTTGTTAGATTTTCAACTACCAATCTATTGCCCACCCCAATGATTCAAGTATCCTGTCCCAAAGAAGAAAATTTAACGTCTGTCAGAACATTGTAAACACATAAAATAAACAAGACCTTGTTTAGACTGCTGGGGTAAAGGGACTTTGTTGTCACATTCAAGCAGGATAAACAAGGTTTACTCTTTTCTATTATATTCTTCAAGTGCAAGAAGTACCTACCTATGTGAATTTATTGAGGACCTAAATACCAAGCAGGATAAACAAGGTTTATTCTTTTCTATTATATTCTTCAAGTGCAAGAAGTACCTACCTATGTGAATTTATTGAGGACCTAAAGACGATAATAATACTTACATGTCGACAATAGACTTGACTTCTATAAGGCTGGCCATGTCTATTAGAAACCGTTTGAACATATCTCTATTTAGATTCACCTAAATAAGATAATAATACTTACATGTCGACAATAGACTTGACTTCTGTAAGGCTGGCCATGTCTATTAGAAACCGTTTGAACATATCTCTATTTAGATTCCTCTGTTGTAATACTCTGTCCATAATATGAATCACATTGCACTCTGGATCAGTCTCTATCAAATGGAGTTTGGATAGTTTCACACCAGAGGCTTTGGTCGGATTGATTATTTTCGATTCCAGTACAGATTGTACAACCTTCATGTCATTCTCAACTTCAGCCTTGTTGTTGTAAGAAAACTTGAAATCTTTGGGGATCTGAAATTCAGACAAGAAATATTTAGAGCTTAGCTAGTTCCCACTTGTCATTTAAAAAAAAAAAAAATCTTTTGTACCTAGGTATCTTTTTTTTTCAGCAAGGTGTAAAATCCTGCATAAAGATTAATACCTGAGAGGTGTTCTGTAGTATAACTAACCCTTAGAGCTCGATTATTATGTGGAAAAAATCTCAAATAAATAAGGATGAATACTGCCTTGTTTACAAAGGTAAGTTCCTTGACCCCTACACCACCACAGGAAGCTTACCTCAGCTTTGATATTTTTTTGTCTCTCTATCAACTCAATCATTTTACTAGCACATGCATTTCGGGCGTTTTTCACCGATCTCTTGGTGGCTTCAACTTTCAGATTGTCGACTACACAGCGAATGGTGTACAACTTGTTGTGTGGTTCTCCAGATTCGTTCATGAGCATAAACTGCATGCTTAAGTTATTCATCAGGCACAGACCTGTGGAAACAATAAAGTTCAGAATTATTGAACAAATGGAGTTAGTTCCAAGTTTCAACTTCGTAATTTTTCATGTAGGTAGTTTGTCTTGTTAATCTGTTTTTTTTTTTTTATTTATTTATTATTATTATTATTATTATTATTATTTTTTTTTTTTTTGCTGTTAAATGTTATCCCATCATTTTTTTACTTTTTTTTGTAGGTATTAGGTATTTACTTTACTGTTATCAACCTTAAATAATAGATAGGCAGATGATAGTAAAAAAAAGTGCCTATGATTTTTTTTTTTTTTTTTTTTTTTTTTTTTTTTTCCACTAACAGGACAGAATAAAGAGGAATTATTATTTTTCAAGTTATACTTACAATTTAATTTTTCAAGAACATTTTTATCAGGACCACCATAGGTTCTCTCTATCATAGTATCAAATCTGTTGGCCTCAAGGAACTTTTTCAAATCTGGCTTATCTGCAGCTAATTTTATCAGGATTTTCTTAGCAGCATCATGTTTTGCTTCTCTTTTGGCAACTCCATAGCCAGTCCCCACATATTTCCCATTGAATGCACTCACTTCATAATGGAACAAACTTACGGTCGACAATGGATCAGGGAAATATGGAGGCAACTCTGTGTATACCGGTTTTGTACCATTCTCGTTTTGCAAGTACTCGAGTAACAGTACTCTGGGTGTCTTCTCCATGGTGATTTGTTCTTGAGTGAATCTGAAGTACAGGAAGAGAGTAATTGGAGGAGTGGTAATTATTCAGAAGGTACAACAATGATAAAACAAAGCTGCTTTTTGTGTTTTAACCTAGCCCTATAATAACACTGGTCACTGCTCATTTTTGAAAGCTCTCTTTTGCATTAGATCTAGCATCTGAACTACACAGTAACACTGTTCACTGTTCATTTAGGAAAGCTCCTTTATGCATCAAATTTTGGTAATTATGCAGAAGTCAAGTCCATGGAAAAGTAAAGCTCCTTTTTGTATTTAACCTAACCCTATAATAACACTAATCACTGCTCTAATTGTGAAAACTCTTTCTTGTGTTTAACCTAACCCTATAATAACACTGGTCACTGCTCATTTGTGCCAGTTCCTTTGGTAGCAATATTCCACGGACATGACTTCTGCACAAGTAGGTACCCAAATTTTAATTGTCATGGCATCTGAACTAGTAACAGTAGTAACCAGGATAGGAGAAAGACAGTCATTTCAGGAACAAGCCTTGGCTATTTATGATAAAGTCAAGCATGGTGTGGGAATCAACCCTGAAGCCTAAAGTTACAAGGCAGACAAGCTAGTGATGGGCCGAGTGAATGATTTTACTCGAGCGGACTCAAGTTTGACTTTACTCGAGTCCACTTGATTATTATTTTGTTCTACTCAAGTAGAATTTTTATCATTTGGTGCAGAAATCCGCTACAACTGCTACGAGTGGAAAAAAAAAATTCTAATTGAGTTCTCTGACCCAAATCCACTTGCCACATATTATTGCAACATACAGTTCCTACTTGAGTTCTCGAGTAAAAATATATTTGTCAGAAAAACTATTTGTTTGAATGAGTTGAATGATTCACTACCCCCCTTTCCCCTCTTGCCTCTTAGTCCTCTTACTAGATGATGATGCAAGAAGGAGAACTGAAGAGGGGGAGGGGTATAGTGGTATACCTGTGTGCTGAGTGTTTCTGAACAAAAACCCAAATATCATTGATCTGCAATGCATACTATCATTATTTTATCATTACTATCCACTCGCTTGCCTACTTGAGTAAGAAATCGTCGCGGTGTAATTTCCAGGAATAAATATTCAACTCGAGTAATTTCTATTCGAGTTACAACTCAAGTTGGAAAATAATCGAGTTGAGAAATCTCACTCTAGTCCCATCACTAAGACAAGCTACCCTCCAAGCTAACTAGACTGGTTGAGGTGAGCTATGTTGCCCAATGCATATGGTTAGTATCCAGACTCAATGGGCAATTTCTGATTCAAGATACGAATCTGAGCAGGGTGTAAAGTTAATATCACTCTCTTGTCTCATTAAAAACAGACGCCGCAATCAAAAAGCCCTATTCCTACTAAAGTGCAGGCCACACTTCAGTCAAGTATTGTCAAAATAGATCAGTTGTACCTGATTAGCACGAAAACTATCAGGTAGACTATCTACACCCCGTATTCCAAATTTCGATCAAGATTAATTATTTCGATAGTCGAAAAATTGATCATTAAAAAAAGAACCTATTTTAGCCCAGGATATGACAGTAGCGTAAGTCATCAATATCACTCTCTTGTCTCATTAAAAACAGACGCCGCTGACGCCGCAATCAAAAAGCCCTATTCCTACTAAAGTGCAGGCCACACTTCAGTCAAGTATTGTCAGAATAGATCAGTAGCACAAAAACTATCAGGTAGACCTAACAGGCGGACCTGATCAAGTGTACCTGATAGTGAGTGTCTGGCCTTAGAGGATAAAAAGAAGGTTGGTGAAACCCAGTCTAAAACGATTGACTTCTTCTTCTTCTTTTACTACGTCTTTTCCCACTCAAGTGGGGTCGACATATTGAATCAACCTCTTCCATGCGCCTCGGTTTTGGGCGTGGGTGACTTCCAACTTTATCAGGTAGACCTAACAGGCGGACCTGATCAAGTGTACCTGATAGTGAGTGTCTGGCCTTAGAGGATAAAAAGAAGGTTGGTGAAACGCAGTCTAAAACGATTGACTTCTTCTTCTTTTACTACGTCTTTTCCCACTCAAGTGGGGTCGACATTTTGAATCAACCTCTTCCATGCGCCTCGGTTTTGGGCGTGGGTGACTTCCAACTTCTTGACTATTATAGACGACCTGATCAAGTGTACCTGATAGTGAGTGTCTGGCCTTAGAGGATAAAAAGAAGGTTGGTGAAACCCAGTCTAAAACGATTGACTTCTTTTTCTTTTATTTCGTCTTTTCCCACTCAAGTGGGGTCGACATTTTGAATCAACCTCTTCCATGCGCCTCGGTTTTGGGCGTGACTGACTTCCAACTTCTTGACTATTATAGTTCGGTGGTTGTTTCTATGGGTGACCTGTCCAGGAGGTAGTTGTATGCTAGTTGATGATTGTTGAAGTCTTTCTTCTCCTTGAAAGTGACATTCTCATTGGTATGGCTCAGGTTTCCGTTTCGGATCTGGATGGAAAAAGACATAAAAATAATATTAAACTAAAATTTTCATTTGTTGAAAATTAGTGTTTCGGTGAACAATGAAGCTCTGTTGACTATTATAGTTCGGTGGTTGTTTCTATGGGTGACCTGTCCAGGAGGTAGTTGTATGCTAGTTGATGATTGTTGAAGTCTTTCTTCTCCTTGAAAGTGACATTCTCATTGGTATGGCTCAGGTTTCCGTTTCGGATCTGGATGGAAAAAGACATAAAGACATAAAAATAATGTTAAACTAAAATTTTCATTTGTTGAAAACTAGTGTTTCGGTGAACGGGTTGAAGTCTTTCTTCTCCTTGAAAGTGACATTCTCATTGGTATGGCTCAGGTTTCCGTTTCGGATCTGGATGGAAAAAGACATAAAAGTAATATTAAACTAAAATTTTCATTTGTTAAGAACTAGTGTTTCGGTGAACGGTAAAGCTCTGTCAGGAAATGTGTCCTCAAGAGGCACCTAGCTTTGCCAGAAAATATGCCCTTTACGTGTTGAACATCTTCACCAAATTGGACTAACCATTCGGGAGTTATACGGGAGAGATTCTTATAAGCTTAATCCAACTTTTGAGGCTATTTTGTCCGTATACCTAAGCCTTAGAGTGGTCTTTTGTGTAAGCTTTAAGAGTTATAAGGGAAGAGTTATGATTAATTTTCCGTGGCGAAGCACCCGCAAACTACTAGTTATCTATGGAGCTTACCTGATTGTTATACATGGGATTGACCCGTGGTAGTGTAGCATGGGAGGGTATACTATTGTTGTACATATTTACATTAGGGTGGGGGTGTCGTGAGAGAGTGTGAGAGCCTAGCTTATTTGAGATTTTGACCACATAATAATGGAGCTCTAAGCTCTAAGGGTTAGGTGGTAGAAAACGCCTCCGGCGTTAACCTCGCCTAGCGGTTATCTTCCACTCAAGAGTCTATTATTATTATTATTATTATTATTATCAGCGATAATATAAGAACTTCACTTACCTAGTATCTATGTATTTATGTATGTAGGTAGATACGTATGCTCGGACTAACTACCTGAATCCTATTCTGTCTTTACGAAAGATTTCTCAATCCGAAAGTCGCGTTGTAATTTTCGCTTGAAAACTAGCTCATCGTTCTTATAGTGAGAAGCCCTTGGTGCATTTGGACCTCTGGTCCTGGTAGAAGTAGATATGTATAAACCAAGTGCCTCCTCTAAGTCGAGATCTAGTGTTTTTGGCACATAAAGATTTTATTTATTTAATATACCTTATTTATACTGTCGGCTAAGACTAAAAAGTCCCATTATGCCAACAGTTTAAACAGGCCTCATTTATTTTCATCAAACATAATTAAGTACATACATAGGTTTAAAATTGAAAAGGATGGAGAAAATTATAAATATAAAAAAGATATTAATGGTAATAGTCACAAAAGATCACAAAACTGTCACAAAAGATCTAACCAGGTCGCAGTGACCAAGGGCGTTTATTAAAGCCGATGGCCCTACCTTTACCTCTAACCAGGTCGCAGTGACCAAGGGCGTTTATTAAAGCCGATGGCCCTACCTTTACCAATACCAATACCAATACCAATAGCCACCAAAGAGGTTGCCACTAAAGAAGATTAACCAAGGGAAGCGTTTAACTTACCAGTCAACGTATCTAGAATACTTGTTTGTTAAACTGGCGGGTGTTAAATAAAGCTTACCTTGACATCCATGAGTGTAACTCCTAGCTCATGCTTATCTCGTGCCATGGCTCCGTAGAATACTTGTTAAACTCTCGGGTGTTAAAGCTTACGTTGACTTGCATGAGTGTAACTCCTAGCTCATGCTTATCTCGTGCCATGGCTCCGTAGAATACTTGTTAAACACTCGGGTGTTAAAGCTTACCTTGACTTGCATGAGTGTAACTCCTAGCTCATGCTTATCTCGTGCCATAGCTCCATAGAATACTTGTTTGTTAAACTGGCGGGTGTTAAATAAAGCTTACCTTACTCGACTAGACCGAACTTGCCACTGTCCTTGTCTGTCGCCTGAGGGATGAAGGGGAGAAACAAAGATAGTAAAGGTAATCCATCGTTCGTAGTTTTTCCTCTACAACTACCTGAAAACGGCTTAGTCTGTGGCGTATAATGTCTCTTAGTAGATATGTGAAACTGTTTTGACTTGGCAGGGCGGAGCGCTACCGTGCTCCTTAATAGGGAAAGAAAGTGGGGATTTTTGTGTAGATTGCCGAACTAATGTGGAATGTGGAAGCTTGCCCGAGAAGGCCCTTAGACTTGTTGAACTTGTTTCACTTTTATTTCGAAACATTCCGGACTGCTGGTCGGAAGATGACATGCTTGTTATTTTTTCGGACAACACGATTTTACCATTGATTGTTAAACTGGCGGGTGTTAAACAAAGCTTACCTTGACTTGCATGAGTGTAACTCCCAGTTCATGCTTATCTCGTGCCATAGCTCCGTAGAATACTTGTTTGTTAAACTGGCGGGTATTCTCCGGGTATTCAAAGTCCTCAAGAGGCACCTAGCTTTGCCAGAAAATATGCCCTTTACGTGTTGAACATCTTCACCAAATATCACCAAAATTGGACTACCCGCTCGGGAGTTATACGGGAGAGATTCTTATAAACTTAACCCAACATTTGAGGCTATTTTGTCCGTATACCTAAGCCTTAGAGTGGTCTTTTGTGTAAGCTGGAATTATCATTAAGATCGACAACTTGGATGTTGATTTGAGCCATGGACCGGCTTGGGTTAACCAGACCTGAGAGAAAACATGAGATACATGAGATAGATTAATAGTAGGTCAAGTGTCTAATATGCTAATATATCTAAAAAGATTATGAGGATTAAAGAACGGTTTGCATAATCAGCGATAATATAAGAATTTCACTTACCTAGTATTTATGTATGTAGGACACTCTCATTTAACACTTTGCGTGCCAAGCCAGATTCAGCGATATTTCCGTAAAGCGTGAGAGTGTGACAGTGATTTTAAGAAAAAAACCACCGTCGCCTGTGAGAGTGCAACAGTGACTTTATGGTAATGTTAGTGTCGCACACTAGCATGCGACGCGGCACGCAGTGTTAAGAGGGTATTCAAACTGAGGGGAATTATCATTAAGATCGACAACTTGGATGTTGATTTGAGCCATGGACCGGCTTGGGTTAACCAGACCTGAAAGAAAACATGAGATACATGAGATAGATTAATAGTAGTACAAGTGTCTAATATGCTAATATATCTAAAAAGTTTATGAGAATTGGAGAACGGTTTGCATAATCAGCGATAATATAAGAATTTCACTTACCTAGTATCTATATGTATTTATGTATGTAGGTACCTACGTAAAGTACGTATGCTCGGACTACCTACCTGAATCCTATTCTGTCTTTACGAAAGATTTAATCCGAAAGTCGCGTTGTAATTTTCGCTTGAAAACCAGCTCATCGTTCTTATACTGAGAAGCCTTTGGTGCATTTGGACCTCTGGTCCTAGTAGAAGTAGATATGTATAAACCAAGTGCCTCCTCTAAGTCGAGATCTAGTGTTTTTGGCACATAAATATTTTATTTATTTAATATACCTTATTTATACTGTCGGCTAAGACTAAAAAGTCTCATTATGCCAACAGTTTAAACAGGCCTCATTTATTTACATCAAACATAAGTACATACATAGGTTTAAAATTGAAAAGGATGGAGAAAATTATAAATATAAAAAAGATATTAATGGTAATAGCCACCAAAGAGGTTGCCACTAAAGAAGATTAACCAAGGGAAACGTTTAACTTACCAGTCAACGTATCCCAAACATAATTAAGTACATACATAGGTTTAAAATTGAAAAGGATGGAGAAAATTATAAATATAAAAAAGATATTAATGGTAATAGTCACAAAAGATCACAAAACTGTCACAAAAGATCTAACCAGGTCGCAGTGACCAAGGGCGTTTATTAAAGCCGATGGCCCTACCTTGAAAGACAAGATTCAGAACATCATTACCTATTATTAGCGGTTCTATCACCTAGGAAGACAATAAGATTCAGAACATCATTACCTATTACTATAACTAGCTGGTCTGACTGGGGGAGCTTACAGGGAGTAGAACAGCTCAGTCTGGCTGTAACCTTTAATACCATACTGAAGTTTCCTTTCTTAAAGAAATAGCAAAAGTCGAGTGCGAAGGGCATCCTCACGTAAAATTTTGTAGCCAAAACCAAATGTCAGCCCAGAGCAATCACCCTCTAGTGAGGGCTGATTGAGAGAACGCCTATCCACGGAGAAGCGTACAGTGAGGTTGTATTCGGGTGCCATTTCATAGTCCAAATCAGGCCTCGTCAGACGAACTTCGCAGTTCCTGTCAGCTGTCACGTTCACTTGAAATAGATCTGTGGAGAAAACACACGTTGCGGTCACCTTTAACGTTTTCAACGGGTTACTTTCGGGTGTTCTTGTGTTGACCCAGCACCTAAATGGGGAGTATTGTCTCTCCTCTCGCCCGTAACATGCCCATCCCCAATTTTTTGTCGGTGTTGGGATCTTTTGCATGGCAAGCAAGCGCGTTACCATTTTGGACGATATGACCGCAAAATTTTGAAGTTGGTGCATAATTATGTAGCTCATGCATTTTGAGCGACACAGTCACACGAATGGAATCTGGAAATCAACGTGAATCGTTGAGGAAATAGAGAGTCATCTTTATAATCCTATTTTTTTCCGAAAGCTTTTGCAACGAATGAACGAAGTGCTATATACGTAGTAATTCAAGTCTCATAATTTTTCAAGTAAATGGAAAGAATTGTTGGATTTTCCTTTCGGAAACTGAGAAGATTTCCTCTCTTCCCCTTTCTCCTGTTTTGGTTCTTTTAAAAGGAAAATACGGGAATTAGTTCAACTACTAGATGTTGTGGTAGCATCTGTACTAAACCATTGGATATCCAAGATGGTACATTCTCAACCATTGAAGATCAAAGTTTCAGTTTGCAAAAGGTAACTAGTTCCGATTCCATTTCCCAAAAGGAAATTACACCTAGTTTCAAAACATTTTCGACACTCCTTCTTGTAAGTAAATACAGCTATAGCCAATAGGTTAGTTTACTTACCAGCTGATATCGTGTGAGGTCCTCACGGTCCAGCTTTCTGATAACAGAGATGACCCCGGCCAATTTTCGACCAAAAATTTCCTATCTTAAAATACTCCCCATGTAATGAGGAATCATTAAAAAGTGTCCAAAAAATGAACTCTGATAACAGAGATGACCCCGGTCTTATCACCAATGACAAACTGTCTGAGGTCATTTCCAGAGCTGATGGAATAGGACACTGGGTCATTTTCTGGATCCACAGCCTGGAATCAAACAGAACATGGTCAAGTTGAGCAGTTGTACCACTGAAGGAAGAAATTTCGAAACCCCACCTTCCTTACCTCGTATATGTAGATAACTCATAACAAATGACTTGGATCTCAGCATCATAAATTGATTTTGGACTATGTCCCCACATAATTACTAAGCTGTATCCACACATAGTCGACGACCGTCGATAGATGTCGACTGAAACCGTACACTGCCTTGACAACATAGATTCACCTTGTCGATCGATGACCGCCGACTATGTGTGTACACAGCTTTAGGCCTGAAATCGGCCCTAAAAGTCAACTGAACCATCTTTTTTACCTACTGTGTTTGGCCAAGAGGTCAAGTCAAATTTTCACACCAAACTTTTTCATCCTTGGGTAGTGGTTCATTGTCCGGCCTAGGTGGAGTAGCGGTCAAGGCGCTCGCTTGGTTAATTAACAGAAGGACGCGGGAGTCGCGTCGTCCACTAACATCGCAGTCCAGTTTATAGTTCTCCAGAACCAATTGAACTTACGAGATATGGTTGTAGGGTTTAGAAGTGTATTTTGTCCAACCGGACTGGAACAGTCGCGTCGTCCACTAACATCGCAGTCCAGTTTATAGTTCTCCAGAACCAATTGAACTTACGAGATATGGTTGTAGGGTTTAGAAGTATATTTTGTCCAACCGGACTGGAATGTTAGAGGACGCCATCGCCAGTGGTCTTTACCTACATGAGGGCTGTAGCTGGACTGTCTAATAACCTTGCGTAATCCATCCATTATAAATCAACTTACAGTGGCCTGATACTCCGGATTAACACAAGCGCTATCCTGCACCACGCAGCCCTGGTATACGAATGAAGGATCTTGGTCATCTTCATCCTTGATGTTCACTGTCAGAGTAGTTGTTGAAGAGAGACGCTCGTTTTGATTCCTGGCACGATCCTGGAACATGAGAAACGAATGGGTTAATAACACGGAAAACAAGTGAAAATCTTAATGATATCAAAGACCTAAGGCAATAGTGATAAATTAAATTATTTAATTTAGGAGATTGAGCTGAGTCACATCGAAATTTCGATGGTTCTTCTTAGAAGCCCAATCGTTTCCTTTGGTTTTTGTCGCGAATTGATCATTCTACGCGACTCTTCGTTGCAATCGTTTATAACGTTACATTATTGTAAACGATTTTTAATAGATAGGTACCTATGAGTACCCAATCCCGAGCCTATAATAACTCTTTAACCTGATTTTCCTTCCATCTCTTTTCATGCTCAGTAAATTTTCGCCAAATATTTCTATCCGCTTTCATGCTTGATAAAATTTTCACCAAATATTTTCCAATCTAAAATATTGTTTCACCTAATCTACTTCTTGATCCAGTGATTTTTCATCTCCCTGGTTTAATGGTTGTGGTTCTCGAGATAGAGCGATCAGTGTGTGAACTATGAAATGTGAACTGTGAATGGATCTCGTTCTTATAATATAAGATTTTTAAGATAGATTAAGTTGGTTTATGAATTCAAACTACCTATATTTAAAGTAATTTCAGCAACTTTTTTTTTTAAACAGTTGCAGTTCAAACCCCTGGTTTGACATTTTTTTGGCAGCGTCCGTGTTGTTATCCAGGAGCCGATACTCGACTAGACCGAACTTGCCACTGTCCTTGTCTGTCGCCTGAGGGATGAAGGGGAAAAACAAAGATAGTAAACGTAATCCATCGTTAGTAGTTTTTCCTCTAGAACTACCTGAAAACGGCTACTTAGTCTGTGGCGTATAATGTCTCTTAGTAGATATGTCAAACTGTTTTGACTTGGCAGGGCGGAGCGCTACCATGCTCCTTAATAGGGAGAGGAAGTGGGGATTTTTGTGTAGATTGCCGAACTAATGTGGAATGTGGAACAAGCGTAATAACCAAGCTTGCCCGAGAACGCACCGAGAAGGCCCTTAGACTTGTTGAACTTGTTTCACTTTTATTTCGAAACATTCCGGACTGCTGATCGGAAGATGACATGCTTGTTATTTCTTCCGAAAACACGGTTTTACCATTGATTGTTAAACTGGCGGGTGTTAAATAAAGCTTACCTTGACTGGCATGGGTGTAACTCCCAGTTCATGCTTATCTCGTGCCATAGCTCCATAGAATACTTGTTTGTTAAACTCTCGGGTGTTAAAGCTTACCTTGACTTGCATGAGTGTCACTCCCAGTTCATGCTTATCTCGTGCCATAGCTCCATAGAATACTTGTTTGTTAAACTGGCGGGTGTTAAAGCTTACCTTGACTTGTATGAGTGTAACTCCTAGTTCATGCTTATCTCGTGCCATAGCTCCGTAGAATAGTTGTTTGTTAAACTGGCGAGTGTTAAATAAAGCTTACCTTGACTTGCATGAGTGTAACTCCCAGTTCATGCTTATCGCGTGCCATAGCTCCGTAGAATACTTGTTTGTTAAACTGGCGGGTGTTAAAGCTTACCTTGACTATCATGAGTGTAACTCCTAGTTCATGCTTATCGCGTGCCATAGCTCCGTAGAATACTTGTTTGTTAAACTTGCGGGTGTTAAAGCTTACCTTGACTTGCATGAGTGTAACTCCCAGTTCATGCTTATCTTGATGGAGGGAACTGCGACAAGGATTCGAACCCCAGCCTTCGAGAGTATGAGTCCAACGCTGCATCATTGAATTTTTAACTGTAGGTATTTTATTTATTTAAATCTTTATGGCTGATGGAGGGAACTGCGACAAGGATTCGAACCCCAGTCTTCGAGAGTATGAGTCCAACGCTGCATCATTGAATTTTTAACTGTAGGTAGGTATTTTATTCCTTTAAATGTTTATGGCTGAATATGGAGTTTTGGGGATTCTGAATCCTGCCTTAAAGACCTACATCAGAAATTTTACGGAGATAGATTTTCTGTTCCGAGCAATAGTCGAACTCACGACCTCTAGAGTCCTGAGACTAGCTGACTAAATATATATACACTACAAACGAAGCATCTTACCTTGACCTGGGCCACCTTATAATCGGCCACATTCTCAGGTACTCTGGCTTCATAGTTGGTCAAATGGAATATAGGAATTATCATTAAGATCGACAACTTGGATGTTGATTTGAGCCATGGACCGGCTTGGGTTAACCAGACCTGAGAGAAAACATGAGATAGATTAATCAAGTGTCTAATATGCTAATATCTAAAAAGATTATGAGGATTGGAGAACGGTTTGCATGATCAGCCTCGGTAGCAATTCAAACTGAGGGGAATTATCATTAAGATCGACAACTTGGATGTTGATTTGAGCCATGGACCGGCTTGGGTTAACCAGACCTGAGAGGAAACATGAGATAGATTAATAGTAGGTCAAGTGTCTAATATGCTAATATATCTAAAAAGATTGTAAGGATCGGAGAACGGTTTGCATAATCAGCGATAATATAAGAATTTCACTTACCTAGTGTCTATGTATTTATGTATGTAGATACGTATGCTCGGACTACCTACCTGAATCATAGGCGGTTCTTGCCTAAATTTTTGGGGGGGCTTGATTTTGAAGGTACACCTTCAAAATTTTGATTTAACTTAATGGTCTTATCGTCCCGAAATCAAAGAGAGAAGGAAGACAGGATAGGAGAAAGCCAGCCGTTCCGAGAACGAACATTATCCCATCAGGGTAAAAGTGGCGAACTTTAAAATCAGAAAGACTCTTTCTGAGTACAACTAAAAAGGAAGAATAGATTCGTAGAAACTTAACACATCCTTTAGGGCTGTTTGCCCCTACACCTAGGTCTCTGAGAGGGCTTTTTGTGTATGGAGTTAAGCAACTAGAAAGGAAGAATAAATCAAGAAACTCCGTCTCACCTGTTGTTTCTCATAATCCAGCGCCTTGTTCGTCCGTATGTCTCCCGTGTTGGCGTCCACCACGAACGGTATATCCTCCGGGACTGAATAGTACACGACGGCGTTCTGCCCCTCATCTGCATCCGTGGCGTGCACTCTTCCCACCGCCAGACCATCCTGACCCTCCGGGACTGAGAACTCATAGGGGAGAGATTGGAACTCGGGATTCTTGTCGTTGATGTCGGTTACTCGGATGTTGACAGTGGCGGTCGACGAGAGGCCGCCCTCGTCCTCTGCCTTGATCAGCTGGGGAGGGGGGAAGAAAATGAAAGAGTTGAAATTAGGAAGCAGCTCATAATATTCGTTTTGGACGATGGTCTTATCGTCCCGAAATCGAAGAGAGAAGGAAGACAGGATAGGAGAAAGCCAGCCGTTCCGAGAGCGAACATTACCCCTTCAAGATAACATCCGCCCCGGGCGGGAGTTGAACTCGCGGCCTAGCGCTTACAAGGCTGACGCGCTACCCTCCAAGCTAACTGGGCTGGGTCAAATTGATTTCCAACTTCTGGGATCTTACCCTGACGACAATCTCGAACTTCTTCATTGCGGTCGAGTACTCAAGCGGATGGTTCTGTCTCACCACGCCAGTCTGCGGGTTGATGGAAAAGTAGTCGCGGAACGACGGAGGGGACCAAGCTAACTGGGCTGGGTCAAATTGATTTCCAACTTCTGGGATCTTACCCTGACGACAATCTCGAACTTCTTCATTGCGGTCGAGTATTCAATCGGATGGTTCTGTCTCACCACGCCAGTCTGCGGGTTGATGGAAAAGTAGTCGCGGAACGACGGAGGGGATCCGCTCAGGAAGCTGTACATGATGGGGGACTGGATAGAGTCCATGTCGATGGCCTGGATCTTCTCCGGAGACACCGAGAGAACCCCGGCCAGAACGCCACTGGACACCTGGGAATGAGGAAATGGGATAGAGTACGTCTAATTATAGTTGGGTTGAAAGCCAACCTCAGTGGTGTAGTGGTTAGCACGGTGGACTTTGAATCTGGAGGTTGGTGGTACGAGTTCAAGTCAAGTCATAAAATTTAGCGTAGTACCTATGTTGAGCGGAGAACGACATTTGTGACAAGCATTCAAGTATGATTAACACAGATAAAAATTCCTCCTAAAATATTCCTACTTGGGTTGAAGACGTTGGAGGACCTCCTGAGGGACCTTATCCAATGTAAAGTAACGACTTCTGAGATAACTTCAGTCTTCAGAGCACCAAGAGAAATTGATCTTATTCAACGTTAAACCATCTAACTTCGTCAGTAAGGACGTTATCACACACAAAAGACAAAAGGTCCACTCTGAGGCTTACCTGTACGGGCAACCAGCCCTGAAAGGAGGGTTAAGCTGATACGAATCTACGAAGGACTTCTAACTTCAGTGTATTTGATACTCTTGTACACTGAATTTGGAAACGCTTCAACTATCTGAACTTATAAAAAGTACCTATCTATTATTAAGTATTACCAACAATTGGGTATATCAACTACTATTATACGGTCATTAGGAAAGTGAAAGTCCTCTGGCTCTTGCCTGAATACCTGCTGGGTGATTTCAAGATATTCGGCGGGATATCCTCTTCAAATTTTTGGTCACCGAAACAACAATGGGTTGACCGTCTGCCATTGCATATCCGCCAAAAGATGAGCCTAATTATATCGGTGGACCTATAGCCTATAGGTAACAATTAATGTTCTAGTTTGTTGATTTTTCTTTTGTCTTTTGAAGGAGACTGTAGAAATAGGTGAAAAGTTGACATTTCCAGAAGAACCAGAGAATAGGTAGGTAGGTAGGTATTGCGCGCGATTTTACAAATGTAGGTATAGGTAGGTAGGTATAGGTGCCTAAAGTGTAGGAATGCAGGTAGGTAGGTAGCTAAATAACAAATGAATCAATAAACAAATTTATATCTAAATGTTGAACCCATGGGGTACATAGCTATACATAGTACATACCGAGATTACCGAGGCACGTATTACCCAGCCAACTCTAAAACTGAAAACAGCGCAGTGTGTTTTCAGCTGAGCTGGGGAGGGGGAAAATGAATGAGTTGGAATTTTGAACAAGAACATTCAGAAAATAAAAATTTAGTGATAAGGTGTCACAAGTTCGGTTGATATTAGATGATAGGTTACCACAAGTCCCGTTAGAAGAACTCTCTTATTGGGTTATTTCCCCTGATTTAGGGTGTTGGAATGCTATATAAAGTGTCAAGCTTCCCGATATCCTGAACCTAGTCACTCGATTGGGCTTCCGGCACCCTAGTTTTTTTCTTAGTTCAGCTGTGTTTTGGAGGGGAGGTTCTACCCTTCCCTTCCTTTGTCATCAATCTGTTTATTCTGGTAATGCCGTCACTGGTCACTTCTGGCTTGATGTAGCTTCTCGAACTTCCTCACGAGGCTCAGTGTACCCCGAACCACAAAGCATTTGACCCTGCCGAGAAACGAACCCGGGACTTTTGGTTACCCTCTCGGTCAAGGACCTATATCTCTAGGACGTACCTGACTGGCCTTAGTTTACTTACCAGTTGATATCGTGTGAGGTCCTCACGGTCCAGCTTTCTGATAACAGAGATGACCCCGGTCTTATCACCAATGACAAACTGTCTGAGGTCATTTCCAGAGCTGATGGAATAGGACACGGGGTCATTTTCTGGATCCACAGCCTGAAATCAAAACAGGACATGGTCAATGGTCATGTTGAGCCACTGTAGTCTTTTAGGTCTTACTGGTTGTTGTTATAGCGGCTTCAGCTGTAGCCAAATGGTGATGGAAGAATAAAGAAAGGATATCTTTTTTCTGCCGTACACCGGGGTGATGGTCTCTACACTAGTACTCTAGCCATGTTTAATTGGCTCGTCCTGAACCACAGTCAACCATTGTGAGAACTTGTGCTTGTTCTTTAGAAGCAAAGAGAACCCTTTGAAGACTGCCAGCTAGCTAGTCTGGTTAGGGTTAGCTGTTCTCCTCCTTGTTCATAATCGCACAGCCAGACGCTAGTCTACTTACCGTAATGGTAGCCACAGTTGAATTAATGGAGAGGACGCGGGTTCAATACCAGCCGAGGCAAAAATACTTACCGTGATGGTAGCCACAGTTGAATTAATGGAAGCGCCTTCACTAACATTAACATCGTAAGTGTTCTGTTGAAACACAGGACTTCTAGTGTTGGGACCGGGGACTACAGAGACCTCTACAATGGTTTGACAAATTTTCACCAAATATTTTCCAATCTAAAATATTGTTTCACCTAATCTACTTCTTGATCCAGTGATTTTTCATCTCCCTGGTTTAATTAATAAAGAAGTGTTTCGCTCCTGAGCAATTAGGTTGAGACACCCACAGTTATGATGTCGCCTGACGGATCTGTTTCTAATTGTTCCTTGAGATAACAGCTCAAGCATTAAAACACAATCCGTTTTGCTTTTCCGTCGGTGTCTCTGAGGATGTTCCCATTTTTCCGATCCAATGTGTATTCATTTCTGGCTCATCTTAATGAGACTGTCCTTTCAGTTCTGGCTGAAAATGATTAGCCAGCGAGGCTAGCATGTTGAATGCACCAGTCCCCAGAGGATCTCTGTAGTTAAGGAACGTTGAGCGTGGTTGGTATCCGAATGGGTGACCAGCTTCGCAATTGCGTGCTGCTAGCTTTTGACGGCCCCACTCAGGCAGATACCTACTTATACGTACTTACTTATAGATACTTTATAAATAACCGGAAATGGTTTTACTAAGGTAGGTACGTATTTTGAAGATGAAGTAGGTATGAACCCAACAATTTGAACTTACAAACAATCTCAAGGATGTAATGAGTCAATTTGAAGTTAAGTGTAAATGCATGAGCAGATACGAGAGACTTTTTAAAAGAACTTTGAAATAGGTACATAGGTAATTGGTTTTTCGTGTTCAAATATTAAAGGAATTTTGGTGTCCTATAGGTAATGTAGGACCTAATTCAAATGAGTGTTCTCACTACACAGGACACGATTTTCTGTTTCGAACGACACAAAAGTCCTGACTTCCTTAGGCAATGCACCTAATAATGAGAGTGTTCCCAGAATCCCACTTAGGCACGACACGATTTTTTTTCGAACGAAAAGTGGGAACGGGCCTTTACCTGATATTCGTTGTCTTGTTCTTTCCTCAAATCATCTCGTAATGTTAGAGTGCCCATGTCTGGATCAATTTGGAAATATCGCATCGACTTGCCTTTACCAATGAGCTCATATCGCACCTGAAACAGTCGGAAAAAAGTTAGGCGTGAGGGACTAAAAAAACGGACTAACAACAATACTTTTCCAATTTTCCATTCCTACTATAAGTACCTACGAGTATACTATGGAACTATGGAATGTAAAAATGGCACAAGAAATCTGCAAAAATATTAATCTGTTCTGTCATTTTTGTGATAATCTGTGCTATAAACTTTTTTCTTGGACCTAATCAAAGCTTTTTGTACACTACCTTGGAACGTTTAATAATACTTAAAATGCGCTGTATCGTTTATTTAAAAGTTTCTAAAGGTTCGTCCACACTACCTTATTTCCAGGTGAGGTTCCGTCTGCGTCCGTAGCAATCAGACTCGTGATTTTGTTACCCAGGGGCGTATCATCATCCAGAGTGAGGGGGCGGGGCATTGTGATGAACACAGGGGCGTTGTCATTGCGATCCTGAGGGGGGAATGAGAGGATAATCAATATTTGTTACAAGTAGGCATGGGACCGAAATCAAAGAGTAAATTAATATAAAAAAAAATCTGGTGTGAACATCACACGACTTTCTATTACATTTGCGGAATACGTATTTGAAAAAAAAAGAAAGTAAAAAATAAAATAAAAAAAATGAAAATTTTTCTAAGTCCCGAGCCTGAGACGCCTACGGCGGCCAATTTTCGACCAAAAATTTCCTATCTTAAAATACTCCCCATGTAATGAGGAATCATTAAAAAGTGTCCAAAAATTGAACTTATGGTTTGACTAGACTTGCCCCCTGTGTCTGTGGCCTGGACTGTGATGCTGTACTGCTCTCCTGCTATCAACTTGCCTGGAAGACGATACGATAAATATTAAGAAGATGACCAGCGGCGATAGCACGTTGAATACACCAGTCCCCAATGGATAACTGAAGTTAAGCAACGTTGCACCTGGTTCATATCCAGATGGGTGACCATTTCGGTAATCACGTCCTGCTGGCTTTTCCCGGCCCCACCCAGGTTGAGTAAGGTTGATATGAGTAGACGGTTTGACACCGAATGGACAGTAAAACCTCCATAACTTATTTTGTTGGTAGGTTGACTATCGTACTGTCTAGTATACCCTCTTCTATGTTGTGCCGATATACATTTGTACAGCTTGAGACAAGCAGTAGGTATACATGGTTCTAAATTTAAGTTTCCATGAGTCTTACCTGTGGTTTCAATAACTCCAGATCTGGGATCAATACGGAACTTGTGCAGTCCTGTATTGCTCACATGGTAAATGCTGTAGGTGATCTCAGCGTTAACACCCAGGTCATTATCCGTGGCTTCAATCTGAGAAGATAAAACAAGATATCAAGTTATAGAGATAACTATCTATTGATTTGATTGAAAAATGAAGGTAACTGCTCTATGGTGCGTTTCCACTCACTCGGCATTTACCGATGGGCATGACAAATCGAAACAGATCATGCCGATCGGCAAATGCCAAGTGAGTGGAAACGTACCATTAGAAAATATGAGAGATGGTTGTAAATTGTACTTGGCATTTCGCCAGTTAGAATGTCAGCAGGAAATTCTCTTCCAAATTTTGCCCAACAGGGTAGTCTGGCTAGGGGACGTTAAGCAGAGAGTAGACTGGTGTCTAGCTGTGGGACTATAAACAGGGAGGAGAACAGCTAACCCTAACCCGTCTAGCTAGTTGGCAGTTTCTCAAAGGACAAAGGGTTCTCAGCTTTAAAGACCAAGCAAAAGTCCTCACGATGCCGATGGTTCACTGCGTTTCAGGACGAACCAATGAGGTCTGTTGAACCTCCTCATTTATTTGGGAGGGAGGTGGTACCTATGAAACAACATAATATCAGAAGGAACATTTTAATTTGATTACATTGACCACTTCTCTATTTTTTTTTTTTTTTTTTTTTTTTAAGAGGTTTGACAGAGGGAACTGTAACTCTAGGGTCTTATCGTCCCGAAATCGGAGAGAGAAGGAAGACAGGATAGGAGAAAGCCAGCCGTTCCGAGAACGAACATTATCCCATCAGGATAAAATCCGCCCCGGGCGGGAATCGAACCCACGGCCTAGCGCTTACGAGGCAGACGCACTACCAACTAAGCTAACTCGGCTGGCTACCCGCCTCCTCAGTCCTCACAATTAACCTTACCTATTCGTGGTAACGCGCTTGCTTGCCATGCAGAAGGTCCCGGATTCGAATCCCTGAATTGACAAAAAAATTGTACTCGTTTTTCGATTGCTAATATTTCAACGGGTTACTTTCTGGTGTTCTCGTGTTGAGCCAGCACCTAAATGGGAAGTATTGTGTCTCTTCTCGCCCATCTGATGAGAGGCATACTACGGGATGGGCATGCTACGACACAGGCCACATGCGTCTAATGTAGCAGTTGTTTCATTGCTACGAAATAAAAACGGCGGTGGAACACTCATCTTAAAAAAAACTCACCTTGACTATTTGGCGTCTAGCTTCCCCAGCCTGTATTTGTATGGGCGGTATCATAGGGAGTCGTGGAGCATTGTCATTAATGTCATTCAGATTGACCGTGAGGCTGACTGGAACGCTGGCCGCAGTACCTTGCTTCTCTCGAGCTATCACCTGTGAAGAAGAACAGAGGGGAATGAAGACTTTTTCCAGGCAAATATTGATCTCAGATAAAGGCAAATCACGTTTGTTTCCCTTCTTAATCTGTTTTCTTCGCCTTTTCTCATGTACAGACGGGGTCGGCATTTTTCATCAGCCTCTCAATCAGCCCTAACTAGGGCGATTGCTTTGGGTTGACATTTGGTTTTGGCTAAAAAATTTTCCGAGTGGATGCCCTTCGCACTCAACCTTTGCTATTTCTTAGGCAAGGGAAATTCAGACTGGTAGGTATACTCCCTGTTTCAAGTCCCCCAGCCAGACAGTTTTTCTCTTCTTAGTCTTACCTGGAATCTAAATTTGCCTGGATTGGGTGGGTCTCTATCCAGATTCTCCTTGCTGACAACCAGGTAGCCTTCAGGATCGATGTCAAAGAAGTTCGTGGTCAGCTCGAACATGTAGGGAGGCTTAGGGTCTTCAGGGCCCTGTGAATAGGTTGAAAGAAAATCAGGTTAGAAATTTATAGTTACCACACCGCGCCGCCGCGCCCTTTACAGGTTAATGGGGGTAGTTATGCCCTGGTTTTACCTAAATATCCGGTTATGGCCTCAAAGTCCCCTATATTTAAGGGCTAATGGGTAATCCAAACGTCCATAAATCTAAATTCTTTCTTCCAAAAGATTCGAAAGCAACTTTGGTAGATTTTCGACAAAATTTTGTTCTGAAATCTCTGAAATATAGTGGTAAACTTGATGTTGCCTTCTAAAAGAGTGAGGTCTTCCAATGAACGATAAACTTAAGCGCTCGCTGTGAGAGTATAAAGGTGTGTCCAAACATAGTCGATCGACGAGATAAACCTATGTTGTCGAGGCAGTGCGTGGACGGTTCAGTGGACGTGGATCGACGGCTAGTCGACTACGTGTGAACACACCTTAACAAAGAATAACTAAAAAATTTAGAGAATTAGAAAAGATAAACGAAGCATAACAAAGCACTCACCAGGTCTGCATCCGTCACAGTTAATCGCACCCGATTGCCCTCACTATCCACCACTTTGGTTCCAACCGGTGAGTTCTCGTCCACAAAACCTTCCACAGCCGAGGCACTTATCTGGGGAGGATTAGCGTCCACGGGCTTCACCTCGATCGTGAGCTTGGCCGTTGTAAAGCGGTGACTTTCGGAGATCTCTTCCGCCTGTGTGTGGAAAAGAAAGAATAGAAATGATTTATTGATTGATTAACAAAACAGCGGGTAAAACCCATGTAACAATGAATTGTTTAAGCCTGCCTCCAATAGGCTAGTTGAGATTAGCGTCCACGGGCTTCACCTCGATCGTGAGCTTGGCCGTTGTAAAGCGGTGACTTTCGGAGATCTCTTCCGCCTGTGTGTGGAAACGAAAGAATAGAAATGATTTATTGATTGATTAACAAAACAACGGGTAAAACCCATGTAGCAATGAATTGTTTAAGCCTGCCTCCAATAGGCTAGTTGACCGAACGAAATAAGTTCCAAGTTTCGACCATTTTAGCCTAACTCCATACACAAAAAGCCCACCATGAGGCTAAGAGTTTTAACCAGAGTCAGTATAGGTAGTAGTAGTGTTCTTATGAAGCTTGAGTATAAACCCCAATACTTGGGTACTCGTACAACATGCAAGTCAAACTTCAAATAAAGTTCATCAGTGCCAATCAGACAAAAACTCAGCTAGTTTAGGAAACATTTTTTTTTTTTTTAATTTTTATGATGGGTTTAAATAAATTCCAGAGAAACATTTTCCTATTTATTAAACATCCATACATATGTCAGTAGACAATCTACAACCTTCGCTGCCTTTTTCTTCATAAGTATTCTAACTTTGTAAAACGAAATTTTCTTCGAGGAACCTTATTTCACCAAAAGTATTTCTGTTTCCTTCACAGACTTATACTCCAAAGTGTACACAGATCTGCTGGCTGTGCCCGTAGTCAAGGGTAGGAAAACCGAGAAGGAGAAATTTGCCGGTGGTGACTTCACTACAACTGTGGAGGCTTTCATATCTGCCAGCGGACGAGCTATTCAGGTCAGTATGGAAAGAAGGAGAGATTACCTATTCTAAAACAGCTTCTAAAGTTTTTAAAAAGTTCAAACTTTTTAAAGAGGTCCCATTTCCCGAGAACCTTTAATTTTGCAGAGTTTCAATAATTTTATGTAGATCAAAAGTGTCCACGGGCCGGGTCTCGAGAAATGTACGGTTCGGTCACTATTGAAGTCCAAAGTTTGGAAAAATACCTATGGACTTCAGATGACTTCTAGATTATTGGTTCGAGTCTAACTCATAAAATGTACCTACCGAGATTTTTTTTTTTTAATTCACCGAGATGTAACGAGGTTCTGAGGAGCGGGGAACGACATTTGTGACAAGCATTTAAGTATGATTAACACAGATAAAAATTCCTCCCAAAATATTCCTACATGGGTTGAAGACGTTGGAGGACCTCCTGAAGGACCTTCCTTATCCAATGTAAAGTAACGACTTCTGAGATAACTTCAGTCTTCAGAGCACCAAGAGAAATTGACCTTATTCAACGTTAAACCATCTACCTTCTTGTCAGTAAGAACGTTATCACACACAAAAGGTCCACTCTGAGGCTTAGCTGTACTGGCAACCAGCCCTGAAAGGAAGGTTAAGCTGATACGAATCTACGAAGGACTTCTAACTTCAGTGTATCAAAAGGAACTGAGGCCAGTGGGTGGTCCAGCTACTGGCCTTGTGTAAACACCAAGTCGCGTCGTCCACTAACATCGCAGTCCAGTTTATAGTTCTCCAGAACCAATTGAACTTACGAGATATGGTTGTAGGGTTTAGAATTATATTTTGTCCAACCGGACTGGAATGTTAGAGGACGCCATCGCCAGTGGTCTTTACCTACATGAGGGCTGTAGCTGGACTGTCTAATAACCTTGCGTAATCCATCCATTATAAATCAACTTACAGTGGCCTGATACTCCGGATTAACACAAGCGCTATCCTGCACCACGCAGCCCTGGTATACGAATGAAGGATCTTGGTCATCTTCATCCTTGATGTTCACTGTCAGAGTAGTTGTTGAAGAGAGACGCTCGTTTTGATTCCTGGCACGATCCTGGAACATGAGAAACGAATGGGTTAATAACACGGAAAACAAGTGAAAATCTTAATGATATCAAAGACCTAAGGCAATAGTGATAAATTAAATTATTTAATTTAGGAGATTGAGCTGAGTCACATCGAAATTTCGATGGTTCTTCTTAGAAGCCCAATCGTTTCCTTTGGTTTTTGTCGCGAATTGATCATTCTACGCGACTCTTCGTTGCAATCGTTTATAACGTTACATTATTGTAAACGATTTTTAATAGATAGGTACCTATGAGTACCCAATCCCGAGCCTATAATAACTCTTTAACCTGATTTTCCTTCCATCTCTTTTCATGCTCAGTAAATCATTCTGCAAG
This sequence comes from Diaphorina citri, assembly GCF_000475195.1. Lineage (NCBI taxonomy): Eukaryota > Metazoa > Arthropoda > Insecta > Hemiptera > Psyllidae > Diaphorina > Diaphorina citri. The sequence continues at coordinate 5,189 of NW_007379662.1, read as the reverse complement.
TGAAGAAGACTGTGCAGAATCCGACAAAACCTGGCAAAGCATACTTGAACAACTCAAAAGTGACAACAGCTTCGTGGTCAAAGAGGAAAACATAAACCTACAATTCAAAATCAGTCGTATAGAACGAGTACATGAAGGTGACACTATGGACCAATCAGATCACGTATACAAAGCGAGCTCACTTGGTCGGTTAGACCAACCATATAAACCTTTGAGTGAAAATGCCAAAAATAATATAAAACGGAAATACAAACTGCGACCCCGATCCAAGATAAAGTCGCAAGCTAGGAGTCTGACTGCAAGCAAGCTGGATAGCAAGAGGAAGGATATTGAGAACAACAACTCCATCACTAGTAAAACATCTCATGATAAAAGAATATCACTGATAAGATCCAAAATAAGAAAATCAAGAGAAAGATCAGCAAGAAAATATCATGGGAAGAAAAACAGGGAAAATGTACTGAGTAAATCGCATGATGGCACCACGAAACAGAATAAATTAATATGAAAATGAAAATATTTGTCATCGTTCCATAGGTAAATCCGTCTAATGATTCTTTATACCTTTTTTAAGCATCCATCAAACTAGAAAAAAAAAATAAAGCATTTAATACAAACACGATTATAAAATGTGTTTTAATGGAATTTTATGAGGGTAGGATGGAACTAATAAAGTGATTAAAACAAGGATATAATTATTAATTAAATGAACCACTATGCGGGGAGGGTGTTTTAAAATTTCCATTTTGGAAGTAGAAATAACCAAAGTAACCAAGATCCTATATTACCTACAAGACTGACCATGTGACCATGACCAATCCAGCACTGGTTTAATTGAATTTATTTGAAGAAAACGACAGGTGTTCCGTGCCGAAGAGTTTTGGTGAAGTCTGTGATATCGGGTGTTGTGTCTTGTAGTCCTCTGTTCGATGCCCCCCGGTGGTCTTTGGTTTTTGTGCACATGTGAAACAGTCATTACTAGTCAGTCTTAGTTTCCTACTATTGAACTGAAAGGAACACTACGTCTGTTTCCTACGGTCTCTTCTCATGTAGGTATATTAATGTCAATCAAAATTTCGTCAATGATAAACGGGAAAATAGAAAGTGGATCTAATATTAGGTTTTAGCTTTCATAAGAATGGATAACGTATTGCAACTCATGCGAATATTATCCTTCTATTGATAAAATTCTTCATCAGTGAGAGTCCAGAGAATATTAGGATCACTAATCAAAGGAACATTAATTAACTTCGTTAAGAAGCAGACAAGAGCGCACACAAAGGTCCATACATCCGCGAAAACATATAAATTCTTCTGTAAATGAAGTAATAACTAATAGCTGAGCTTCCACGAAGGATAGACAGTGTTGGCCCTGGGCAGAAGTGGCAGACGCGCAGACAGAGATCTACGAATCACACTATCTGAGCGTCAGCTACGTGGACACTTAAATGCACTTGTCTTTGACAGCACAAAAACGTTCGCAATGATTTAACTAATCAAAGGAACATTAATTAACTTCGTTAAGAAGCAGACAAGAGCGCACACAAAGGTCCATACATCCGCGAAAACATATAAATTCTCCTCTAAATGAAGTAATAACTAATAGCTGAGCTTCCACGAAGAATAGACAGTGTTGGCCCTGGGCAGAAGTGGCAGACGCGCAGACAGAGATCTACGAATCACACTCTCTGAGCGTCAGCTCCGTGGACACTTAAATGCACTTGTCTTTGACAGCACAAAAACGTTCGCAATGATATAACATTCGGGTTCACCGGTTGCCAACTCAACGCACTATCTCCACCGTATCTAGGAACAAGTGTCCATTCAACCTACGTATCTATGGCTCAAGATCTGATAACATATTTCACTCATATGTTTCAGCAACAAAACTTTTGGAGGCACTCTGTAATAGGGACACTTAGGGAGAAAAAAATCCTCACACATGGCGTAGAAATCCTAGAATCCTAAATGTACAGAAACCATGAAAAAAAGAAGAAGAAGAAGAAGAAGAAGAAGAAGAAGAAGAAGAAGAAGAAGAAGAAGAAGAAAAAAAATCGCCCCAAGGGCGTTTAAGGCTGTATTTATGTACCGGGCTAGGATGAGCTCGGACGACGTGAGATAGCTGTCCCGGCGGCAATTTTTAAAATTCATTTTATATTTATTTTTGTTTGCTTTGTAATTTGCTTGTTTTTAATAGCTAATATAAATGAAAAGTATAATATAAACGTGCAAACTAAAGATAAAAAGTAAAAAATGAATTCAGATTGTACAAGTTGCGGAAAAAAAATCAAAATTTCGAATTTCCCGCCAACTTTACGCGCAAAAAGGCCGACAATGGCCTAGCTCAGCCCAGTACATAAACACAGCCTAACAGCTAAGCACAATTAAAATAAATGTCTTGACTTGAAGTAGGTATTGTGAAGAAAGCACTCCTAATATTTCAAACGGATACAATACAATAACAAGGATGTTTCAGAAAATTACCCATTTCTGATACCTGATTGTTGTAGGTAACCAATGCCTATTTAAGGAGTTTTTTTTCTATGATCTATTCAGTAACAATGAGGGCCCGAGTATCACTGATAGATAAATGAACAAAGTAGGTAATATCTAACTATTCTAACTAATGATAATAACAGATGGCCCGTGTCCCGTGATATTAACTACTTTAATTCCGAACAAAGCAACCTAAGTAACATTTAACAAGGTCGTTCTCCCCAGATGGTTTTATTGCTCTCAATTATGTCCCTTGTCCTGTATGACCAAGCCCATGGCAGATGGGTTATGAAGCTTCCGAGATGATTAGTATAAAGTACCCAAGCTACCTCAGTATGAGATAAGAACAGATAGACTTACAAGATTACAACAGATAGAGCCTAATGCCAGGATCGCCGGACATTCATACTAAGACTGTCTGACAGACCCGACCTGTCAGACAGTCTGAGCGTGGATGGTCGGCATAATGGAGGACATCTCTGCATTTGCGTAAAAGTTTTGAATGAAAGGTCAAATTCCATGTAAAATTTTGCAGAAAATTCTCACAAATGGTTCCATATGGTTCTCTTGAAGGCCCAAAAGCCCATGAGTAACACAATTTATTTAATACCTCATTTCTATCGTCGACGTCGCGTACGCCAAGAATTAAAGTCCCATTATGCCAAAACCTCGATCTCTCTTCGTTCAGTGTGAGCTCTCCGAATCTATCTTGCAGCAAGCAGGATGCAAGCTTGAGCAGTGGACATTGTCCAACGCAGCTCTCGTATGAAGACAACAATAAAATATTTCAAAGATTCATTGACCTGCCTTGGTTCTGTCTTGCTCTGATGTAATTCAATCCCGTATGTGTTTTCACTGTGAGGAGCTCATGGGAAGGAAGATGTTCATAAGTCGACGAGAAAATTAGTTCACCTCACGATTTTATATTTAGTGTGTTTGTAATTTTGTAAACCTAAATACTTAATGTCTCTTTGTTCCACGATACCCTTGAATGGTTGGTCCGATTTTGATGAAATTTCGTAGACTCTTTCTCAGCATTTTTTAAAACTTTCTCTCTCTCTTTTTTCTGTACCGACAGGGGCCCTTTTTCTAAATAAATTCTATCCTATGGGCTGAATATTTTAATTGTAGTCTCACATTCGTATCTCTCTTGCCGTTCAACAATGGGGACTACAGACTGACAAAATCACCTTACCAACAAATGATCCTGGTGTTGGTCCTGCCTTCGGTGCGTAAAGTCTGACGTCACACATATTTGAACTCTTTCATTAGAACGGAAAATAAAAATTGAATTTTCGACCTTTTAAAGTTATTTTTTCGGAGTTTTGACCTCAGATTTGGATTTTTTCCCAACTTTTTACATAGGAATCGACCATTTATTAATAATTTTTACCCATTTGCAACTGCTCCATTGGCAAAAATACCAAAATGTGATTTTCCGATTATTTTTCATAATCGATTATACTTTCGATTATTTTTTATAATCGATTACGATTACGATTATCAATAATAATCGATTAATCGATTATCATAATCGATTATTCCCAACACTAGCCCAGTACATAAACACAGCCTCTGACAAACCGCGGTCTCACATACCTGGGTCTGTCAGACCGTTTGAGAGACCTAGGTCTAAAGCTTTTTCCGTCACACACGTTCCGACTGCCTGACAGACCCAGGTCTGTGAGACCACGGTCTGTCATACTGTCTGGCTGGTGGGATGGCGGGTATAAAACAGAAAGGCCTGTTTACAGAGTTTACTTGTAATAACTGCAGTTATTACAAGTAAACACTGTAAACACCCATGGGTGATCCCGTAGTATGCCTCTCATCAGATGGGCGAGAAGAGACACAATACTTCCCATTTAGGTGCTGGGTCAACAAGAGAACACCAGAAAGCAACCCGTTGAAATATTTGCAATCGAAAAACGAGTACAAATTTTTATCGATGGTGGGATTCGAACCCGGGACCATCTGCATGGCAAGCAAGCGCGTTACTACTGGACCAACCGTGCCCCCATGATAAACAAGTAGTCTTGATTTGCTGGACTTGTTAATCCAGCTATAAAACAGTCATTACTAGTCAGTCTTAGTTTCCTACTATTGAACTGAAAGGAACACTACGTCTGTTTCCTACGGTCTCTTCTCATGTAGGTATATTAATGTCAATCAAAATTTCGTCAATGATAAACGGGAAAATAGAAAGTGGATCTAATATTAGGTTTTAGCTTTCATAAGAATGGATAACGTACCTATTGCAACTCATATTATCCTTCTATTGATAAAATTCTTCATCTATAAGTAATATTAGGTGTAGGGTACTACCTACTCCAGTCCGACTATATTCCACTTCCACTGACACTTCCATGTGCTTTCTCCTAAACACAACTATCCTTGTTTAACATACCTATTTTCTCCAAAATATTCACCTATTCCTCTGAGTTTATTATGTCATAGGCCATACTCACAAAAAATTGAAGGTGCCATTAGGATCAGGTCCAGTGATGGTTCCCAAACTTTTGATATCGCGACACCCTTTTTCAGCAACAATTAATTATTAAAAGTAATTATCTCATTAAATTAAACTAAACAGTTTGTAACAGAACCAATAGAAAAATCCTAGAATTTTTTTTTTTCGAGAAAAAAAAGTTACGTCAGTACACGCGTGATGAAAAAAAATCTCACATTCAGTT
>NW_007379661.1:40484-44176 GCF_000475195.1 Diaphorina citri | reverse complement strand
AGAGAGAGGAAAAACTTGAAAAAGCTTGAGATGATCAAGAGGAAGAAAATATACAAAAGGAAAATACTGACGTTTATTTCTATCTCTCTCCCTCCTTCCCTCTCTCCTAGCTCCCTCATTTCCGACTCTCTCTCTCGTCTTCATTTCCCATTTCCTTTTCTTGAAGTTCTTTTCCTATCTCTATCTCGGTCTCTCTCTCATTCTGTCCTTTCCCTTTCTTCCTTTGTGTTCCCTCTTCCCATCTTCTCTCTATCTCTCTCTTTTTCTTCCTTTGACTTAACAAGAGTGGAATAAGAATCTCTCCCCCTTCTCTCTCACTCTCCCTCCTCTCTCTCCCTCTCCCTCCCTCTCTCTCTCTCTCTCTTTCTCCCTCATATTCTTATTCTACGTTTGACTCAACTAGAGTGGAATAAGAATATAAGAATAACAAAGGTTGAGAAGATGAGATATTTTTGAATTCCCTTTCACCTCATTTCTATTCAATAAAATTATTATTATTATCATCATTATATCATTATTATTATTTCTACTCTAATGCTATTGATCTCTTTTCTCTGCTTGCAGGTATGTATGAAACTCCCACTCAGATCAAATGTCAAATCATCTCATGATATTGGTGACAAAATTCCGTACCTTGGGTTAGGGATCGAACCCGCGCCCTCCTGTTTAGTAAGTACGAGGCAGGTCTGTTATATTGTAATTCGTTAGGGAGAGTTTCTTAATATGACGGTCTATCTCTATTTTATATTGTCTTGTCTTTCCAATTTTCACTTAATAATAATAATAAGAGGCCTCAGATACTTATCTGATTTTGTACTTTAATATTTAGTTATTATTTTAAGATATTTGTCAATATTTTACTGTACAAATAAAGGCTATTACTTAATAATAATAAGTTTATTCTTTCATTCTTTACATATTCTTCATCATCCCTCTAAGTAGGCTTGCCAAATATCCAAAATGTCGATTCGGGACGCGAATCATAATCGCGAAATCCGCGAACATAATCGCAAAATCCGCGAACATAATCGCGATCCGCGAACATAATCGCGAAATCCGCGAACATAATCGCGAAATCCGCGAACATAATCGCGAAATCCGCGAACATGATTTCCTCGGGATTTTTCCCAATCTCAAGCTTCATTAAGTTTCTTCTCCCTCCTTTTACACCAGAGTGCTTCTCAAAGTTGTCGCCACACTGAGAAAAAAGTAGGGTGCCGGCAGCCTAATCTGGGGACTGGCTTCCGGCACTCTACTATTGAACTCTATATCGGGAAGCTCGGCACTATAACATAGCATTCCTACAGCCTAAATCAGGGGAAGTAACCCAATAATAGAGTTCTTCCACCCTAACTTGTGGCACCCTGTCACCAATTTTTTTTTTCTCAGTGCACCGCGGCACACTTCTCAGGACTTCAAACCCCCCCCCGGTTCCAAAGTTGTACAAGAGAGAACGTAAATACTCTTTTAATAGCGCCGCAGGCCTTTTTTTTCAATTTGGCCTCCGGTCTTTCTTTCTCATCAGTTTTGTGATCTTTTTTGTCTTTAATTCCATAATTCGCGGCACACCTGAGGTGACGACCTCACGGCACACAGTTTGAGAAGCACCTGTCTTACACCTACATTCCTACATACCTTGAAACTCTATTTCTTGTTAAATATAGGCCGGGTGGCGCTTCGAACCTATACCTCTATTAAGTTAGGTACTCACTGATCGAACGAGCTAAAAATAGAATAATATACATATTTTATGTATGTAGAATATACCTTATTTATCCTGCTGAAGTAGGTCTGAAAAGCCAAAAGCACCTTTATACCCTTGCATTCTAACTCAGGTCTCCTATGTATGTTCTCTCTATCTCCAAGCGTTGCACCGATCTTAAAAAGGTATAAATCTGGTAGGTAAAAAATAATAATCCCAGACAGAGAACTTTTTTGTCTACATCCCTTATGGGAGGTCATACATCAAAATCCTGGGCAGATATTTATTGATACTCCTTATAGGCAAGGTAAAAAGAGGAAAAATAGTATAACAAATGATGTTAAAGGTACGGTACTCTGAGGTAAAAAAAATAATGGTCGAGGGAAAAAAGGGCAAGAGAGGGATAGGAAGAAAAAGAGAACAAGGTAAAGTAGGTTGGTTTATAGGAAAAAATTCGGTGTACATCCCATGGGATTTTACACGAAGAAAAAGCAAATGGGGGGGAGGGATGAAACGGGAAGAAAAGGGGAGGAAATGATAAGAAAAGGAAGAAATTGGAGAAAGCGAGGGGAGAAACATTCTTATTTCGAACTTCCTTTGTGTTTATTTTTTTTCTCTCCTATACTTACATATATTTCTCCCTTTATTGGATTTGATGTCCTCCCTCTCTCCTTTCTCTTCTCCCTCTCTCCCCTAGTCTTTTCTTCTTTTTCCCTTCTTCTTCTTCGTCGTCTTTCTTCTAGTTCTCCTAATACGTACGTCTCATACGCTATTGTCGAAAATACGTGTGAAAGGAATTCAAAAAGAAGATGGATCGACAGAAAGAGAGGGGAAAAAGAGAAAGAGAGGGAGCAAAAAAAGAGGATATGGGGGGGGGAGAGATAGATAAATCCAAGGGATAAGGTAGCGTACAAAATAAATTGAAGTTGCGATGTGAGGCTATGAAACCGTAAAACGTAATAAAAAGCTACAGACTTTTTTTTGTACTTTTTTTACTTGACCCTAAACTCAAACATGTTACCTTCCTATGTAGGTAACAGGTATACCTACTTACATAGGTAAGAAAAGTGTAGGTACCTACTTTACTTACTCAGGTAAGAAAGCCACTATCTACGTATACATATTAAGTACTTCTAGGGCCCAACAATCTCATTATAGAGATACGATGGAGTTGCAGTATAAAGCAAGAAGGAGAATTTAAAATAAAATGGGAGAGAGAGAGATAGAGAGGGAGAAAGAAAGAGAAGGAGAAAGAGAGAGAGAAAGAAAGAGAAGGAGAGAGAGAGAGAGAAAAGTAGGATTGAAGTAAGACAGGCCTCGAAGTAAGTAAGATGCCTACCTACTATATGTACTAGAACGAAAAAAAGAAGTAAGATAAGATACTATGTAGAAGAAAAAAAAACCAACTCGAGAGAAAGAGAGGCTGAAGTAGAGAGAGAAAGAGAAAGAAAGAAGGAAAGAGAGAGAGAGAAAAAGAGAGAAATGTTAGAAAGTGGCCTTGTCGTCTAGTGTTTACTTTCTACTTTAGAAAGTAGCTGCTCTGTTGAACACCTCTACTTTGTGTATACTTTCTCTAAGTATACTTTCTTCCTATACTTTTCCAAGTGTATACTTTCCAAGAATTCCATGTTGTTCGTACTTTCTTTTGAAAACAAAAAGTTACAAGCTCCTTTCTCTCTCTCTCTCCTCGTTTCCTTTCCCCTTGTCTTCTTTCTCCATTAGAAATTTTCTCTTTCTCTAATTCTCTCTATCTTTCCCCCTTTTCTCCCCCACTGGAAAAACTCCCCTCTTTATTTTTCTTCCCCTTCTCCACTGAAAAATATCTCTCTTCCTTCCTCTCTCTCTCTCTATATATGGTATATGGGAAAAGGACAGAAAAGGGGGAAGAAAGAAAAGGTTGAATGGAGAGGGAAAAAGATGTGAAAGAGAATTCAGAGGGAAGAAACAACGACCCCACATTTAAAGTAGCAAAAGGCTAGGAGGAGGAAGA
>NW_007379661.1:23021-40166 GCF_000475195.1 Diaphorina citri | reverse complement strand
CGAAACTTCAAAGTAAACACTTCCCAAAATTAAAATTAATTTAAGTGATATGTTTTATCATCATTATTATACATCATGTATCATCATTATTATTATTATATATTACTTATATTATGTATTATTATTATTATTATAAGATCATTATTATTATCCTACAATGTCTCCATACGGTTAAAGTGTCTGCAGCTTTTTAGGCCTCTGCCTGTCGGTTTCCCCTCCTTTACCTCCCTTTCCTTCCTGATCATCCGTCTCTCTCTTTACTTTTCTTAATTTTTTCGTCTCTTGTAAAAAGTCTAGTATTTATAACAATAACCTTCATTCTTCTCTTCTTGGCGTTCTACGTTAAGAACCGAAATACATGCGTATTAGCTTCTATATTCTTCTTTTTGCCTTTAATGTGCCTCTCTCACACAATACCAATTCCGACTTTGGTTTCGGGTTTCCAGTCCGTTGTTAAGAATTTCTTAATAGTCCAATAAGAAGAAAACAAGACTCTTACTAATTAGTTTAAAAAAAGGCAAGAGAATTCCTTAATATAGTCGAAAAGAAAAAAGAATCTTAGAATAAGTTTTATTTATTTAAAATAATAGACGAACAGGGAACCTTTTTGAGTAATGTTATAAATCGCTAAAAAAAATATGCGGAAGGAAAGATGTTGCTTGCAGTTATTAAAAGTGTTTTACTGCATTACCTAATACTATTTGGAGTACGAAGAAAAAGCGATGGATTCTCGGAAAAGGAGGAAATTGCGGGCAACGGGCGGAAGACCGGTACGGTCTCCACGCTACAGGCCCAAGCTTAGGGTGGTAGCTGTTTTAAACATGACGCAAAAAAAGCTAAACCCGTTTATAAAGTTGCCCAATGGATGAAACGACCACAAGTAGGGGCACAACTGGGTCCGAGGATTAAACACAGAAAGACGAGCGTGGTTAGGCTACCTCTCCCCGTATAGATGTCTCCTACCCCGTACGAGTGCTGTGTCCAGTGTACGCAAGATACATCGTCAACAAAGTAACGATGTCTTTATTCTGAGTAGTAAATTTTTTTTTAAGAGAAATTGTGTGATAAAAACAGTGTATAAAAACAGTATAAAATAAGAGAGCGGAGATGCAGAAGCTCCGAAGGAAAGAAGGGGTGAAAGGACAAGAGAAACTAGAGCTTTTCTTAAAACTGCGCTCTGATATTTTCTTGCTATGAAATATTAATTTATTATTATTTTGATATTATTAATATTAAAAACTACTATTATATTATAAATCTACATTCTACATAGATATTAATATTAACTTTCTCCAGACAAGCGGTAGGTGGCCTACAGTCGAGTGCAAAAAATTTGGAACACTTTTCATATCCTATATCTATTTCCGTCCTCAGACAGCCTTTTTCTGAGTGTTTTAAAAATACTCCTATTTATAACCTTTTTTATCCAGACCAGTCTTTCGCTCTACTTTCAATGGCTATTACAATTTCCCAGATAGCTCTAGGTACTTGCACTGGATAAATTGATTAAGTTGTGTTCCGAATTTTCGTACATGAGTGTAGGTCTCTTGTTGCTGAACATTATGATGGCTCTTTATAAGTCGGGAATGTCCCGTTGAAAATTACTTCTTGTTTTTCTTCCTTCTTTCCATTTCTTTCTCCTTTTCCTTCTCTCTTTCTCCCGTTTCTTCTTCTTCTCTTTCCTTTCATCCTTTGCCTCTTTTTCTCACATTTCCTCATTCCTTCTCCTCTAAGAAAGAAATTAGAAAAACTTAGTTCTGTTTGTTCCCTCTGTTTTTCCCATTCTCCTCCCTCTTCCCGTCATTGTTCCATTTCTTCTCCCTCTCTTATTTCTCAACTAAGAGATCTCCCACTGTGTTGTTCTGTTGGAACATAAATATTACTCCTTCATTTATTTCGCATTCACCTCCCTCTTCCCTTCATTTTCCCATTCTTCTCCCTCTCTTATTTCTCAACTAAGAGATCTCCCACTGTGTTGTTCTGTTGGAACATAAATATTACTCCTTCATTTATTTCGCTCAAGTTTTTCTTCCCTCTTAATTTCTCTTCTTTTCATTTTCTTTTTGCTCTCTCATTTTGTGCTCGTGTATATCTTGTCTTGTCTTGTTCTCATTTACTTTCCGTCCCATTTTTTTACTTTCTATTACCTTTACGTATAGGGAACCTATACAAGGTAATGAGAAAGTATTGCAATCGGTCCAAATTTTCAAAATGACTTCTAGGGCCCAACAATCCCAACATAGAGATACGATGGAGTTGCAGTATAAAGCAAGAAGGAGAATTTAAAATAAAAAGGGAGAGAGAGAGAAAGAAAGAGAAGGAGAGAGAGAGAAAGAGAAGGAGAGAGAGAGAGAGAGAGAGAGAGAGAGAGAGAGAGAGAAGTAGGATTGAAGTAAGAAGAGAGTCCTCGAAGTAAGTAAGATGCCTACTATGTACTAGAACGAAAGAAAGAAGTAAGATAAGATACTATGTAGAAGAAAAAAAACAACTCGAGAAAGAGAGGCTGAAGTAGAGAGAGAAAGAGAAAGAAAGAAGGAAAGAGAGAGAGAGAGAGAGAGAGAGAAAGAGAAAGAGGAGAAAGAGAAAGAGGGAAATGTTAGAAAGTGGCCTTGTCGTCTAGTGTTTACTTTCTACTTTAGAAAGTAGCTGCTCTGTTGAACACCTATACTTTGTGTATACATTCTCTAAGTATACTTTCTTCCTATACTTTTCCAAGTGTATACTTTCCAAGAATTTCATGTTGTTTGTACTTTCTTTTGAAAACAAAAAGTTACAAGCTCCTTTCTCTCTCTCTCTCCTCGTTTCCTTTCCCCTTGTCTTCTTTCTCCATTAGAAATTTTCTCTTTCTCTAATTCTCTCTATCTTTCCCCCTTTTCTCCCGCACTGGAAAAACTCCCATCTCTATTTTTCTTCCCCTTCTCCACTGAAAAATATCTCTCTTCCTTCCTCTCTCTCTCTCTATATATGGTATATGGGAAAAGGACAGAAAAGGGGGAAGAAAGAAAAGGTTGAATGGAGAGGGAAAAAGATGTGAAAGAGAATTCAGAGGGAAGAAACAACGACCCCAGATTTATTTAAAGTAGCAAAAGGCTAGGAGGAAGAAGATGAAGATGCGGTTCATCATATCTCATTCTCATTACCTGCCTCGGTGGTGTAGTGGTCAAGGCGCTCGCCTGGTAAACAGGAGGGCGTGGGTTCAATCCCAACCGAGGTATGGAATCCTCAATATAATTTGAGAATTTGACCACAATAATAGTAGTAGCCTACTGCTGGAGTAAAGGGACTTTTCAGTCCTATTATAATTTGAGAATTTGACCACAATAATAGTAGTAGCCTACTGCTGGAGTGAAGGGACTTTTCAGTCCTAGGCGAGCAGTATAAATAAGCACTATTATTATTATTATTATTACCCACGTCATTTTGTGAAATTATTGACTTTCGTTGTAGAAGGAAGGGTATTAAAATCGTAAATATTGTAATGGGTTAATGAGTTTTTCCAAGGACAAGCAGATAATAAAATTTATTTTATTTAATAAATTCTAAGAAAAAGCTGATATAATTTCTTAGAACGGAAGAAAAATTTGATGAATTCTCAGAACAAAAGAAGAACAACCTGATAAATTCTAAGAATTTTGCCCTGACCTTTGGCTTTGGTTTCAGCCTTAACCACAACACATCACTTCTTCCGTTAATTTCCGTTTTTTTTTTTTTTTTTTTTTTTTTTTTTTTTTTTTTTTTAGTACTTAAGATAAAGAGAGAAAGGGAGAGAAAAGGACAGACATGAAGTTAGATAAAGAAAGAAAATCCACCTGAATACTATACCTAGAGACACGAGAGAGAGAGAGAGTACAATATTCTCCAGTTACTACACCTCCCACGTCCCACCAGTTAGGGAAAAGCCTTAAAGACATCCCATGTACAAAACTTGCGTTAAACTTTCGACTTAGCAGGCTTTCAACTCAAACTGTAAACTTTTTCCCACTAGCTAGACTACCTCCAGCCAAGACTTTACATGGTAAATCTGATGGTATAACTTGGGTTTTATCTGTGGTATGTTTTATTCAGCTTAGTCTGACTGGGAGACTTAACACCAGCTTTAAATTTCCCTTGCCAAAGAAATAGTAAAGGTTGAGTGCGAAGGGCATCCACTCGTAAAATATTTGTAGCCCAAACCAAATATCAGCCTGAAAGCAATCACCCCATTTGAGGTACTGACGAAAAAAAGCCGACCCCGTGTGAACACGTGAAAAGAAGAAGACTGTATTTTATTATTTATTTATTATGAGTCTGGTTGCTCCTCTCTTGTGAGAGGGTATGCAATTATATCACTGCGACCTTTTTAGATCTATTGTGACCAGTAATAACTTGGGTTTTATCTGTGGTAGGTTTTATTCAGCTTAGTCTGACTGGGAGACTTTACACCAGCTTGAAATTTCCCTTGCCAAAGAAATAGTAAAGGTTGAGTGCGAAGGGCATCCACTCGTAAAATATTTGTAGCCCAAACCAAATATCAGCCTGAAAGCAATCACCCCATTTGAGGTACTGACGAAAAAAGCCGACCCCGTGTGAACACGTGAAAAGAAGAAGACTGTAACTCTAGTAAAATTATATATGTAGAGACTTTGTTTAGATTGCTGGGGCAAAGGGACTTTCCATTCCTATACCCTATTCTATTCTATTCTACTGTTACCTATGCTGAGAGTTCTGTGACTTGGACCACAGTGAAAATCGAACTCCACTGTAACCTACAATCCAGTGGAATTAAGGTCACAGGATGTGATGCACTACACCCGAGAGGACTGGTTCGAAAGCATGCCCTATAATGTCCCCTAAAATCTGCTGCATGACCCGAATTGAACCCCGTCGTAGATTCAAATTACATAAACGTTGACTAAGTAATCCCCAAGGACGAAAAAGGAAAAGATACTCTCTCTAAGAGAAAAAAGGTAAAAAAGAAAGAAAGATAAAATAAGAAGAAAAAACGAAGAAGGAGGAGAAGAAGAAGCAAACGAAGAAGAAGAAAAAGAAGCAAACGAAGAAGAAGGATTAGGAAGAGGAGGAGGAGGAGGAGAAGAAGAAGAAGAAGAAAAAGAAGCAAACGAAGAAGAAGGATTAGGAAGAGGAGGAGAAGAAGAAGAAGAAAAAGAAGCAAACGAAGAAGAAGGGTTAGGAAGAGGAGGAGGAGGAGGAGGAGGAGGAGGAGGAGGAGAAGAAGAAGAAGAAGAAGAAGAAGAAGAAGAAGAAGAAGAAAAAGAAGTAAACGAAGAAGAAGGATTAGGAAGAGGAGGAGGAGAAGATGAAGAAGAAAAAGGAGGAGGAGTAGGAGGAGAAGAAGAACAAGGAGGAAAAAAACGAAGTTTAGAAGGAGGAGTAGGAGAAGGATAAGAAGGTGAAGAACTAAGAAGAAAAAAAAAAGAAAGACGAAAAGAAGAAGAAGGAGGAGCAGGAGAAGAAGCAAACGAAGAAGGAGAAGATAAAGAAGTAGAAGGAAAAAAAATCAACAAAAATATATTCACATTTATTTTTCTTCTTCCTTCGGTTTCTGTCTTCTGTTTCCTCTCCCTCCCTCCCTCAAGTAATGCGATACCTTGAGAAGACAGGTGTATAAATAATGGAAAAAGGAGAAGGATGAGGAGGAGGAAGAGGAGGAGGAGGGAGGAAGAGAAGAGAAATAAGTAATGGAAACAGGGAAAGAGAGAATTGAGAGGGATCAAGAGAGAGAGAGAGAGAGAGAGAGAGAGAGAGAGAGATAGAGACAGAAAGGCAGAGGAAAGGAGGACGAAAGAAAGAAAAAGAGAGAGAGAGAGAGAGAGATAAGATAGATAGATAAAGAGAGGGAGAGAAGATAAGGGAAAAACAAGAAGGTATAGGTTGGTATGACAAAGATAGATAATAATACCATTGGGGCGTGAACAATGAACAAGATCAACGAGAGAGAGAGAGACGGAAACACTCTTGAGTAGGGAGAGAGAGAGGGACGGGAATAGTCCAGAACAGAGAGAGAAAGGTGTAAGACAAAGATAACGAGATAGTAAAAGAGGGAGAAATAGAGAAGAGAGAGAGAGGCAGAAATAGAGGAGAGAGAGTGAGAGTGGTGAGGAGGGGGTGAGGGACGGAGGGAGAGAGAAACACTGAGGATAAGAAAAGTTTTTGTTTCGTAATGTTAAATTTAATTATGAACTGTACAATACCCAGGAGAGAGCTATCTCTATCTTTCTTTCCCTTGCTCTCTTATTTTCTTTCTCCCTCCCTCTTTCCCTTTTCCTCTCTTTTTCTCCCATTCTCCCTCTTTCTTTTGTTCTTCTTTCTCTCTTTTCCTCTGCTTTCTCTCTCTCTTCCTCTCCTTTTCTCTCTCTCTTCCTCTCCCGATTTCTCTCTCTCTTCCTCTCCTTTTCTCTCTCTCTCTTCCTCTCCTTTTCTCTCTCTCTCTTCCTCTCCTTTTCTCTCTCCGAAAGGATTAAGCAATCTGATTGTTGATTGGTTGATTTTAAAATCTGGATTCTGTTATTTTGCCGCCCGCCTGGTAAACAAGATTGGGAACCGCTATCTCTCATACAATTAAAGAAAAGAAATTGGATTTTATATTTTTCTTTTTTTCTGAATTTATTATTTATATTTTATAAACAACAACTTTCTCTCTTGTTAAACAATAATAACAAGTTAATGTTCTTTTCGTTTTGCCTGAGAGAGGGAGGGAGAGAGAGAGAAATAGGGAGGGAGGGAGAGAAAGAGAAAGAAAAAGAAATAAAAAGAAGGTAGGTATTGGAAAAACTTATTCTCTTAAGTACATTTCTCAAGAAATACCTCCAGTAGGGCTCTCCTTCCCTTTTTCTCCCTCTCTTCCTACCTCTTTCTCCTTCTCTCCCTCCCTCTTTTTCCATCTCTCTCTTTTCTTCTCACTATCCTCGATAATTTCTTGTTTCTCTCTCCCACATTCTGTAACTCATTTGTTTTCTGTGTTTCTTCTCTCTCCCTCCCTCCTTTTCTCTCTCTCCCCTAATGATTGTTTGGGGAATAGAGAGGGAGGGAGAGGAAGTTGAAACACATTTTGAACTCATCATTTTAAATTTCTTCTGGAAAAGGGGAAAAAATCTTCCCCCTCCCTCCTCACCCTCCCTCTCTTCTGTTTAATATAATATACGTAGGTATATCTTTTCTTTCTTGTTCTCCATTACTTGCAAAACTTTACCACCTATCTTGATTTCTCATTATTCTTCCTGTTTCTTTTTCTCCTCCTCCTCCTCCTCCTCCTTCCTCCATCTATTACCTAACCTGCAAACATGTCCAAACGATATATCTTGGTAAAGACGTGGATATTTTTAATTTATTTCTTTTTAAAATCTCTGAATATACCTAGGTAGGTAAGTTGAAGCTCATATTTTTACGTTTCTCCTTTTTTTCCCCAATGGAAATTCTATTTGAATAGCCTACACAAACATGAAAAAAATCCATTACCTATGGATGAGAAATCGAACAAATGTATGACTTTTTTTAGGTATTTACTTAGAATAGAAAAAAATAGGAACTAGCAACATAAAACATGTCCTGCCCCCATAAATAAATAAGAAAAATCCCTCTGCCCCTGCGTGCCTAAATAGGGCGAATGTAAATTCCCCCGATTTCATGTAAATTCCCCCGATTTCAAAATTACTTCCTATAGGGTCATATGTAAATTCCCCCGATTACACTTCACTATTTGGACCCTCGGGCCCCCCTCGACACAATCGGCCCTGATGGAGGGGAGCCTACATACGGCTCTGTTCACCAGTGATCAATTGGGATCTGATGGTGTATTCAACGTGCTATCGCCGCGGGCTTTCGACTGATTTCTGATTTGAGATAGAAAGCTGAAATTTGGTTTACTCATAATATCGAGGTTAATTATTGTGTCTGTTGCATAATTAATTAACCCTGCTTGTTGCATGTGGTTAATGTAATTAACATTTTCCTTTGTATAACAACCTAACCCGGAGCTTTTTTAAACTTTCTCTCTTTCTCTCCCTCCCTCTCTCGCTCTCTCTCTCTCTCTCCTCTCTTTCGCTTTCTATTATCTTCTCTCCCTCTCTGTAACCTGTCTTTCTCGTCTTCCTGTCTACTTATCCTCTTTTCTCTCCTCCTTTCACCTGCCCGTTCTCTCCCTCTCCCTGCCCCCCCCCCCATTTTACCCCAGTCCCTCTCTCGCTCTCTCTCCTCTCTTTCGCTCTCTATTATCTTCTCTCCCTCTCTGTAACCTGTCTTTCTCGTCTTCCTCTCTACTTATCCTCTTTTCTCTCCTCCTTTCTCCTGCCCGTTCTCTCCCTCTCCCTGTCCCCCCCCCCAGTTTACCCCAGGAAAGGGAGGGATAGGTAGGTTTAAAGGTAAAAGGAGGATGGGAAGGAAGAGGGAAGTAGTCTTGTTCTTGTTAGGTATAGGTACGTGTTAGAATAAACTTGATAATCCTGAAGGTTTTAACTAAAGTGACAAGTTAAGTAACATCCTCTCTCTCTCTCTCTCTCTCTCTCATTCCGATTTTCCTTCCTTGTCTCTCTTTATCCCTGATTTTACATTTTCACCTTTCTTGAAATAGAAAAATAGGAAAAGAACGATAGTAAAGGGGAGAGAAAGAGGGGAAAAAAGACGGTTAACTGAGACAGTTTAAGATAGTTAAGGCCAGAGAGAGAGAGAGAAAGAGGAAAATAGGAAAAGAACGATAGTAAAGGGGAGAGAGAGAGAGGGGGAAAAAGACGGTTAACTGAGACAGTTGAAGATAGTTAAGGCCAGAGAGAGAGAGAGAAAGAAAGAGAAAAATAGGAAAAGAACGATAGTAAAGGGGAGAGAGAGAGGGGGGGGGAAGACGGTTAACTGAGACAGTCGAAGATAGTTAAGGGCAGAGAGAGAGAAAGAGAGAGAAAGAGGAAAATAGGAAAAAAAACGATAATAAAGAGGAGAGAGAGAGGGGGAAAAAGACGGTTAACTGAGACAGTTGAAGATAGTTAAGGGCAGAGAGAGAGAGAGGATATGGGGGTGAAGGCCAAAGTAATTGGATCTAGAGAAATACAAGTGAGAAGGAAAAGGATAGTAATAAAGTGAAATTAGATTACCTTATTATTAGACTTACGTAAAAGAATAGAACTCTCTCTCTTTCTCTCTCCCTCACTCCCTCCCTTTATTTCTCTTTGTCTCTTTCTCTTCCTAAAGCTCTCTATTTCTCTCAGAGAGAAAGTCAAGTGGGGAGGGAGTACGTACTTATAGATCGAAGTTTGTATACGCTTTCTATTAAGCACCAGGTCGCTCCTTTATTTCTCTTTGTCTCTTTCTCTTCCTAAATCTTTCTATTTCTCTCAGAGAGAAAGTCAAGTGGGAAGGGAGTACGTACTTATAGATCGAAGTTTGTATACGCTTTCTATTAAGCGCCAATTCGCGGGTTCGGTTTTTGCCCGCGGCGATTTTTATCCTCAACAGGTAAGGTTCGTTCGCGGAACGGCTTTTTTCCATCCTGTTTAGTTCTTCTTCTCTCTTCGATTTCAGAATGATTAAGACCTTGTTTAGACTGCTGAGTTCCACATCAGAATTTCGAAAGGAAAGAGTGTGATGTCTTATGTGATATATATAATGCATAGGCGAAATATAGTAATAAAAGAAAAACTAACAAACGAACAGACAAAGAAACAAAGTATGGTCGGTCTACCATTTCGATATTTGCCATGGAACGATTTTTTTTTTTTTTTACTTTTTTTTATTTAGTTTAATTATTTATAAAAATCGGTAACAAGTTGGTAGACGTAAATTACCGTGAAATAACGAAATCCTATTTCCTTCCTAATAGGATTACGTCATACCGAATTGAAACGTTACCAACCAGAAAGTCCCGTTATTTAGTCGGGAAAAAATAATCTTGAAAAATAAAAACAATAAAAAATTCAGGACAAAAAAAAAGTCTCGGTACAATAATTCAGTGGTTTTCAAATGGAACTTGCTGTTTAAGTGGAGGGAAATCTGAGCGCATGGCAGTGCGCCAGGCCAAGTTCCATTTTTTACCTAACTTGGACGTTTTTAAGGGTTTTGGTCTTTTGGTAGAGTTAATTGTATGTAACTGCTAAAGTCTTATCGTCCCGAAACGAAGAAAGAAGGCAGGATAGGTTAAGAAAAAGCTAGCCGTTCCGAGAACAAACCTTATATCACATAATGGTAGTGATAGATAGCCTGGACCGATCTCTGAAAGTTCAAGTTGAACTCACAAGGTTCATTCGAAGGACCACAAACTGTGTTTAAAGTTTAAACTGAGTTTAAGTGTTGTTTATTTATACGGACCTAAGTTTAACAGGATATAGATAATAGAGATATATGGTAATATGTACATTTTTATAGCTATTATGAAAAAAAGAGCATCGATTGTGCGAAAAATACAAATGGAGAGAAAGAGGAGGAGGGAGATATAGATATGGTATGTAGGTACATTTTTATAGCTATTATGAAAAAAGCATTGATTGCGCAAAAAGTACAAATAGAGAGAGAGAAGGGTAGGTACATTTTTATAGCTTTGAAAAATGGCATTAATTGCACACACAAAAAGTGAAAATGAATGGATAGGAAGCGAGAGGGAAAGAGAGAGAGAGAGAGAAAGAGAGAGAGAGAGAGCGAGAGAAAGAGAGAGAGAGCGAGAGAAAGAGAGAGAGCGAGAGGAGAGGTTGTACCTAATACCTATTAACCCAGTATAGTTAGTTAATAGGATAAATAGAAAAATTGAGAGAGAGGGAGAATGGGAGAGAGTGAATAATATCAATAGGAAATTTAATAACACACGAATAGGCATCGAAGGAGAGAGAGAGAGAGAGTGGTACATTTTTATAGCTAAAAAAAGTAGGTACCTGTGCCATTAATTGCATAGAAAGGTGAAAATGTGAGAGAGAGAAAGGGGGGTAGAGGTACCTACTATTAAGAGTGGGAGGGAGGGAGAGAGAGAAACAAGGTAAGTCAGTACGTACCTTTGTATGTACACAAGGGGGAGAGGGAGAGAGAGATAGAAAGGGGTAAAAGTTGTACCTACTAAGAGAGAGAGAGAGAGAGAGAGAGGGGGGGTAGAGGTTGTACCTACTAAGAGAGACTGGTCCGAAAGCATGCCCTATAATGTCCCCTAAAATCTGCATGACCCGAATTGAACCCCGTCGTAGATTCAAATTACATAAACGTTGACTAAGTAATCCCCAAGGACGAAAAACGAAAAGGTACTCTCTCTAAGAGAAAAAAGGTAAAAAAGAAAGAAAGATAGAATGAGAAGAAAAAACGAAGAAGGAGTAGTAGAAGGAGGAGAAGAAGAAGAATAAGAAAAAAAGAAGCAAACGAAGAAGAAGGATTAGGAAGAGGAGGAGGAGAAGAAGAAGAACAAGGAGGAAAAAAACGTTTAGAAGGAGGAGTAGGACTTTAGAAGGAGGAGTAGGAGAAGGATAAGAAGGTGAAGAACTAAGAAGAAAAAAAAGAAGGACGAAAAGAAGAAGAAGAAGAAGAAGAAGAAGAAGAAGAAGAAGAAGAAGGAGGAGGAGCAGGAGAAGAAGCAAACAAGAAGAAGAAGAAGAAGAAGAAGAAGAAGAAGAAGAAGAAGGAGGAGGAGCAGGAGAAGAAGCAAACGAAGAAGAAGAAGAAGAAGAAGATAAAGAAGTAGAAGGAAAAAAATCAACAAAAATATATTCACATTTATTTTTCTTCTTCCTTCGGTTTCTGTCTTCTGTTTCCCCTCTCTCCCTCCCTCAAGTAATGCGATACCTTGAGAAGACAGATGTATAAATAATGGAAAAAGAAGAAGGATGAAGAGGAGGAGAAGGAGGAGGAGGGAGGAAGAGAAGAGAAATAAGTAATGGAAACAGGGAAAGAGAGAATTGAGAGGGATCAAGAGAGAGAGAGAGAGAGAGTGAGAGAGAGAGAGAGAGATAGAGACAGAAAGGCAGAGGAAAGGAGGACGAAAGAAAGAGAGAGAGAGAGAGATAGATAGATAGATAGATAGATAGATAGATAGATAGATAGATAGCAGTGAGAGATGTATAATAGGCTTCCCTATTTCCATCCCTCTTTGCTTTATTCCAGAGTCGTCGAGTCTTCTTGCGAAGACCGTCTAGTTTTTTGTTCCACCAAACAGGTTGTTTGGTGTTAGGTCTCCTGACCACAGGACAGCTGTTATCCAGAGTTTTGAGAATGGCACCTTGGAGTCTCAGTGCCGTCTCATCCAGATCCCTGCTGTCCTTTATAGCCCCATTCATGCCCTCCAGTTCACTTTTCAGGAGCCTTCTGTAAAGCCCCCAATCAGTTTTCCTGGGATTACGATATGATGTGGGTGGGCCAGGGTCATTCTTTATACTGAAGAAGATGTACCGATGATCAGATGATGAGATCATTTCATCAGGTACATTCCAGTTATGAATGATTCTCATCATTCCCTGAGATGCTACGGTTATATCCAGCACCTCTGATCTGTTCCTAGTTACAAAAGTTGGTTTTTTACCTACATTTAAAATAACTAGGTTATAATTACATATAAAGTTAAGTAGACACTCACCTCTATTGTTGATGTTGCTGCTTCCCCATGCGTAGTGATGTGCGTTTGCATCCATGCCAAGAACATGCTGCACTTGTTCTCTCTCCACATGGTCTATCAGGGATTGGAGCTCCGTTGAGATTGGGTTGGTTTCTTCAAATGGAAGATAGCATGATGCAAAGATGTAAAAAGCTTGTATGAACCGTAAACCGGGGTATTAAGGTTTTTGGTGACGAGTGCGTTTCACCCTACATTCGGCGATAAACTACCCGCCTCCTCTAAATTTTTGGAGTCCAACCCACATGAAAGGAACAAATTAAGAGGCCCCCCTCGAGCTCAATTTTTCTCATTTACTAATACTTATTTTTATACATATATTTCTGGACATGGTCTTCACTTGACTGGAGTGGATTACGGACTGTCCCCTATCTAATAGACGTTAAAAAACAAGACTATAGATAAAAGGACAGACGAGTTGATATATTTCGACCACTACTATGGCCATCATCAGAACAACTAAATGAAAAGGCCAGACTTCAAAAATTTCAAGCATCCCCTCCCCGGTACTTCACTATTTGGACCCTCGGGCCCCCCTCGACACAATCGGCCCTGACGGAGGGGTGCCTACATACGGCCCTGGTTCACCAGTGATCAATTGGGATCTGATGGTGTATTCAACGTGCTATCGCCGCGGGCTTTCGACTGATTTCTGATTTTAGATAGAATGCTGAAATTTGGTTTCCTCATAATGTTTGTTGGTAGCGTCCGCCGTGTTTGCCGCCTGTTCTCTCGCTTTCTTCCTCTTCGCCCTCTGAGCGCCCGAGACTTGCTTCTTCTTCTTCCTCAACTTCAACTTCTTGAGAGAATCCGCCACTTGCTCTGAGTGAGATTCTCCCGAAGACATCAGGAGCCTCTCGACGTCAGAGCCAGGCAGATCCTCAAAGTCCATTGAGATGGGTTCTAGGGATGCTAGTGCCTCTGTCGGTGTGGCCGATGAGTCTACCAGTGTCCCTAGGTTGGTTGGCACTCTCCCTCCCATCTCGTATTCATCCTTTAATCCCTAGTGTCTGCTGTGACTTTTAGCTTCCCTCTGAATCCAAGCAAAGGTTTCAACTTTCAACGTTTTCTGAGCTCTACTAATCGATTTATGTGACTTACATACTAATGCAAATTTGCAAAGCGTGTATGAACCGTAAACCGGGGTATTTTGTACGTTCTGTGAGTATTTGATACTTCTAGCAAAGGTTTTATTTAACCTTTTAAGGTTTCACAGCTACTAAACTACCAATCGATGTAAGTATAAGTATATGGGTCTTACATACTAATGCAAATTTGCAAAGCTTGAGTATTTGATACTTCTAGCAAAGGTTTTATTTAACCTTTTAACGTTTTCTGAGCTACTAAACTACTAATCGATGTAAGTATAAGTATGTGTGTCTTACATAACTAATGCAAATTTGCAAAGCGTCTGTGAACCGTAAATCGGGGTTACTCCAGACTTTCTGTGACTCATTGTTACTTCTAGCAAAGGTTTCAACGTTTTCTGAGCTCTACTAATCGAATTATGTGACTTACATACTAATGCAAATTCGCAAAACGTGTATGAACCGGAAACCGGGGTATTTTGTACGTTCTGTGAGTATTTGCTACTTCTAGCAAAGGTTTTATTTAACCTTTTAACGTTTTCTGAGCTACTAAACTACTAATCGATGTAAGTATAAGTACATAAAAAATGTCGCTCTCTCTCTCTCTCTCTCTCTCTCTCTCTCTCTCTCTCTCTCTCTCTCTCTCTCTCTCTCTCTCTCTCTGTAACCTGTCTTTCTCGTCTTCCTCTCTAATACTTATCCTCTTTTCTCTCCTCCTTTCTCCTGCCCGTTCTCTCCCTCTCCCTGTCCCCCCAGTTTACCCCAGGAAAGGGAGGGATAGGTAGGTTTAAAGGTAAAAGGAGGATGGGAACGAAGAGGGAAGTAGTCTTGTTCTTGTTAGGTATAGGTATTACGTGTTAGAATAAACTTGATAATCCTGAAGGTTTTAACTAAAGTGACAAGTTAAGTAACATCCTCTCTCTCTTTCTCTCTCTCTCTCTCTCTCTCTCTCTCATTCCGATTTTCCTTCCTTGTCTCTCTTTATCCCTGATTTTACATTTTCACCTTTCTTGAAATAAACCGATTTTTAAATGTGTGAGTTTTTTTTTTAATGTGTGCATCCTGAAATTGAAGAGAGGAAGACTGGATAGGAGAGTCAGCCCTTCCGAGAGCGAACCTTATCTGTTTAAAAATCCACCCCGGGTGGGAATCGAACCCTCGAAGGTAGTGCTTGCAAGGCAGACTTCCCTCCAAGCTAACTGGGCTGGCTGATATGTTTTTGTGATGAAACACAGGACTTTATCTTTATAGCTTGGAGGGTAGCGCATCAAGCGCCATAGGTCGCGGGTTCGATTTTCGCCCGGGGCGAATTTTATCCCACATAGTTTGGTCTCAGAACGGCTGGCTTTCTCCTATCCTGTGTTCCGTCTCTCTCCGCTTTCCTGACGATAAGACCTTAGCAGTTACAGTTCCCTCTATCAAACCTCTTAAATCTTATATTATAAGAACGAGATCCATTCACTCACCCTCCCCAGAATCACAGGGTCTTGACGTGGAGTCCACGCCACGGGATTCGAAGTTTCCTTCTCTACCCGCCTGGGGTAATATGTTTTTAAATACAGACTTTTCCATGTTTTTTAAAGTTGGTTTTTCTGTCGGGGTGGCCTTCCCTTAGGTTTTCTGTTGGGGTTCTCTCCCCTAGCCTTTGGTGGTTTCTCTCGCCCTTTTTCGCTCCGGTCATACTGCGCCAATCGACAATGCCGATGAAATCCACACTGCCCATCAACACAGTATGCTCGGAGCTTTTAGACCCGCAAGGCAGCGGACCCCTCCATTCAGCGTTGGCCCGTGTTCACACCTCGCACCTGTGTGAACACGGTGGATCCCTTCTACCTCGTAGAAGTGCTGATCTGGAGTACCTCGGAGCTGGGGAGTGGAATCTGCTGGTTGAAATGACCTGCCACTATTGGTGCTTGTGACAGTTCAAATCAGACCTGGCAATTGTGATCCCCAACCCGTCAGTTAGCGTGATCCTTCCGGGCTTGATGCTCGTAAAGAATCATACCTTTTAGAAGGGAAGAAGACTGTAACTATAGTAAAATTATATATGTAGAGACTTTGTTTAGATTGCTGGGGCAAAGGGACTTTCCATTCCTATACCCTATTCTATTCTACTGTTAATACCTATGCTGAGAGTTCTGTGACTTGGACTACAGTGAAAATCGAACTCCACTGTAACCTACAATCCAGTGGAAATAAGGTCACAGGATGTGATGCACTACACCCGAGAGGACTGGTCCGAAAGCATGCCCTATAATGTCCCCTAAAATCTGCATGACCCGAATTGAACCCCGTCGTAGATTCAAATTACACAAACGTTGACTAAGTAATCCCCAAGGACGAAAAAGGAAAAGATACTCTCTCTAAGAGAAAAAAGGTAAAAAAGAAAGAAAGATAGAATGAGAAGAAAAAACGAAGAAGAAGTAGAAGGAGAAGAAGAAGAAGAAGAAGAAGAATAAGAAAAAAAAGAAGCAAATGAAGAAGAAGGATTAGGAAGAGGAGGAGGAGAAGATGAAGAAGAAAAAGGAGGAGGAGGAGGAGGAGGAGGAGGAGAAGAAGAAGAAGAAGAAGAAGGAGGAAAAAACGTTTAGAAGGAGGAGTAGGAGAAGGATAAGAAGGTGAAGAACTAAGAAGAAGAAAAAAAAAGACGAAAAAAAGGAGGAGTAGGAGAAGAAGCAAACGAAGAAGAAGAAGGAAAAAAATCAACAAAAATATATTCATAGTTATTTTTCTTCTTCCTTCGGTTTCTGTCTTGTTTCCCCTTTCTCCCTCCCTCAAGTAATGCGATACCTTGAGAAGACAGATGTATAAATATGTAATGGAAAGAGAAGAAGGATGAGGAGGAGGAAGAGGAGGAAAAGGAGGAGGAGGGAGGAAGAGAAGAGAAATAAGTAATGGAAACAGGGAAAGAGAGAATTGAGAGGGATCAAGAGAGAGAGATAGAGACAGAAAGGTAGAGGAAAGGACGAAAGAAAGAAAGAGAGAGAGAGAGAGAGAGAGAGAGAGAGAGAGAGATAGATAGATAGATAGATAGATAAAGAGAGGGAGAGAAGATAAGGGAAAAACAAGAAGGTATAGGTTTTGGTATGACAAAGATAGATAATAATACCATTGACACCAGAGAAAAGAAAAATATTGAGAAAGTACTAGGGGGAAGGTGAGTACAAGAAGGAGAGAGAGAGAGAGAGTGTGTGTGTGTGTGTGTGTGTAACCCTCGAAGGTAGTGCTTGCAAGGCAGACTTCCCTCCAAGCTAACTGGGCTGGCTGATATGTTTTTGTGATGAAACACAGGACTTTTATCTTTATAGCTTGGAGGGTAGCGCATCAAGCGCTATAGGTCGCGGGTTCGATTTTCGCCCGGGGCGAATTTTGTCCCACATAGTTTGGTCTCGGAACGGCTGGCTTTCTCCTATCCTGTGTTCCTTCTCTCTCCGCTTTCCTGACGATAAGACCTTAGCAGTTACAGTTCCTCTATCAAACCTCTTAAATAAACAT
>NW_007379661.1:13800-21992 GCF_000475195.1 Diaphorina citri | reverse complement strand
AGAAAAGTGTAAAAAGAGTGTGTTACTCTCGAGACTAGAGGACCTTTAAACAGCGCGCGGTGCGGATAACCTTGGAGTTTAGCTCTTTCAAAATCAATTCGGTGAAGGCTCCCAGCTACAGTACAAATTCTGGCCAAAATCGGGCAGTAGATGCCACATTGGATGCGCCCGGCTCCGCCTTCCGGTTATTTCACGCCTACCGCCACTGAAGCCTTTGTTACATATAACCCTTATTTCCTCTCTTGCCCAGATCAGAACTAAATTTAGTAATGTATTTTTCAATTTTTGGTTTTTGTAGTTTGGACGTTCCTCTTAAACTTCATTAGTTCTTGGACTTGACTACATTTTACTCTCTTATATCCATGCTTGTATTTTACTAACTAAAAAAGGCCCCACATTGGTTCTAGCTCTTTAAAGGGCCTCCCTGCCCGGGGCGGCGCCGAACCCCACCATTCGGACAGGACGGCAAAGCGAAAAGAAGCAAAGGCCTGCCTACTTCTGAAATCCCGTCAATGCGTATGTCCAATTGAGATGGCTTTTGGCAACTTTTCCAACACACGGTTCAATCCATTGCTTCTTCAACCTTGACTGCACGCGTGACGGAACCGCGCGAAGACCAAACGGGAGGTAAGGATGTCGTCAATGTAAATACTAATGGTTAACAGAATGACACTGTGTGATGCGCTCTGAAAAATACCTCGACTTAGTGAAAAACAAGACAATAGTGAAATAGTCTAATAAAAAAGGATATGTATTTGATTAGCTCGATGCAGAGTACCCAACATAGCAAGGTTAATGCCATAAATTACGATTAGAGATAATTAATTATTAACTTTTATCCTAAAGCATTCAAAGTGCAGTTTAAATCGCCGAGCATGAGTGACTGTATAACAAACTCATTTATTAATTTAATTCATCTTTTTTTCAGTCTTTTTTATTTCTTGCTTTCTTTGGAGCAAGGCTACACCGGTTTATACCTTTACCATTCTGCGTGCGTATGAAACAAAAGAAGCCAGACAACGCAAAAAAGTCAAAGAAACCATGAATGCATAGAGAGAACGGATACGGTACAGTACTGTAGAGAAAGCGAAAGCTGTTCAAGACGTCACACCCTTAGTCGTCAGATCTGTCCCCGGCATTCCCGTACAGACTTGTACGCTCCTTCTCTCGTTCCTTCCTTCGATGTGGGGTCCTGAGCGGCGTCTCGGGCAAGAGCGGGCGCGTGGTGCTAGGATGGGTGAGCAATTCCTATTGGTGGAAAGTTGCGCGCGCGCTCCCAAAAAATCCCCCAAAAAACAGTTTTTTTTTTTTTGTTTTTTGGCTTTATGGTTTTCTGGACAAAATTTGCACCACCATTTTCGTGTTCCTGGTAAAAAGACCTTTAATTTGATATATAGGTCGACCAGGTTTGGATAAGTCCTTCTATGGGGACAGACAGACCGACCGACCGACCGACCGACCGACAGACGACACCGAAGCGAATACAATAGTCCGTCCCTTATACCTTTTTATTACTATTGTAATAATGAAGGAAGGACGGACTAAAAAGCCAGCCGTTCCGAGAACGAACCTTATATCACAATGGTAGTGATGGCCTGGACCGATCTCTGAAAGTTCAAGTTGAACTCACAAGTCACAAGGTTCATTCGAAGGACCACAAACTGTGTTTAAAGTTTAAACTGAGTTTAAGTGTTGTTTATTTATACGGACCTAAGTTTAACTATTTGATCGAAAGGATTGAGCAATCTGGTTGTTGATTGGTTGATTTTAAATTCTGGATTCTGTTATTTTGCCGCCTGCCTGGTAAACAAGATTGGGAACCCCTATCTCTCATACAATTAAAGAAAAGAAATTGGATTTTATATTTTTCTTTTTTCTGAATTTATTATTTATATTTTATAAACAACAACTTTCTCTCTCGTTAAACAATAATAACAAGTTAATGTTCTTTTCGTTTTGCCTGAGAGAGGGAGGGAGAGAGAGAGAGATAGGGAGGGAGGGAGAGAAAGAGAAAGAAAAAGAAATAAAAGAAGGTAGGTATTGGAAAAACTTATTCTCTTAAGTACATTTCTCAAGAAATACCTCCAGTAGGGCTCTCCTTCCCTTTTTCTCCCTCTCTTCCTACCTCTTTCTCCCTCTCTCCCTCCCTCTTTTTCCGTTCTCTTAAGTACATTTCTCAAGAAATACCTCCAGTAGGGCTCTCCTTCCCTTTTTCTCCCTCTCTTCCTACCTCTTTCTCCTTCTCTACCTCCCTCTTTTTCCATCTCTCTCTTTTCTTCTCGCTATCCTCGATAATTTCTTGTTTCTCTCTCCCACATTCTGTAACTCATTTGTTTTCTGTGTTTCTTCTCTCTCCCTCCCTCCTTTTCTCTCTCTCCCCTAATGATTGTTTGGGGAATAGAGAGGGAGGGAGAGGAAGTTGAAACACATTTTGAACTCATCATTTTAAATTTCTTCTGGAAAAGGGGAAAAAATCTTCCCCTTCCCTCCTCTCTCTCCCTCCCTCACTCCTTTTCTCCCTCTCTTCTGTTTAATATAATATACGTAGGTATATCTTTTCTTTCTTGTTCTCCATTACTTGCAAAACTTTACCACCTATTTTGATTTCTCATTATTCTTCCTGTTTCTTTTTCTCCTCCTCCTCCTTCCTTCCTCTATTACCTAACCTGCAAACATGTCCAAACGATATTTTGGTAAAGACGTGAATATTTTTCATTTATTTCTTTTTATAATCTCTGAATATACCTAGGTAGGTAAGTTGAAGCTCATATTTTTACGTTTCTCCTTTTTTTCCCCAATGGAAATTCTATTTGAATAGCCTACACAAACATGAAAAAAAAATCCATTATGGATGAGAAATCGAACAAATGTATGACTTTTTTTAGGTATTTACTTAGAATAGAAAAAAAATAGGAACTAGGAACATAAAACATGCCCTGCCCCCATAAATAAATATCCCTCCGCCCCTGCGTGCCTAAATAAACGAGCAGAAAATCCCACTTTATTCCTTTAACAACAAAAAATCCCATATTTATTCCCACAGCCAATTTTATTCCCACGGCACGTTTACGTAACAAGTTCCCCCCTCACTTCCCTATTCATGCCACTTGCCACTTGTTACTCGCGCGCACATTATTGATTGTGTAGTGTAAGGCATTTATATACGTTCTATTTCACTGGGTCATTAATTTCAGCTATGGGTTTTGCTCTAATGGCCTTCAGTTCTTCATTCCTGATGTTTTCATTAATGCTCCTTCCTCTCCTTCCCACCTCTCTTCTTAAAACAGAAACTTAAAGGAGAGAGAGAGGGAAAGAGAGAGAGAGAGAGAGAGAGAGAGAGGGAGAGAGGGAAAGAGAGGAGAACGTGGGAGGAAAGAGTTGTAAAAAAACCTGTGAAAAGGGTTGAGAGAGAAGGAAAGATAGAGACTCTCTTCGATTTCGAAATAGAGAGAAATAAATAAGAGTTGAGGTGGACAGAAAAAATAAATAAGAGAGAATCCAAGATGAATATGAATAAAGAAAAGAAGGTACAGCCTAAGTACCTACCCATCTTAATATTTTCTTTGTAAGTATATAAAAGAAGGGTTACGGTATTTGTAAATTTATTAGGAAATTATTCG
This sequence comes from Diaphorina citri, assembly GCF_000475195.1. NCBI lineage: Eukaryota > Metazoa > Arthropoda > Insecta > Hemiptera > Psyllidae > Diaphorina > Diaphorina citri. The sequence goes on along the minus strand of NW_007379661.1, from coordinate 18,372 downwards.
TGTTATGCCATTTTATTTTGTCATAATTTACACTTTATTCTAATAAGTTATAACATTAAACATTAGGAGTTAATATGTAAATTTATTAGGAAATTATTCGTGTTATGCCATTTTATTTTGTCATAATTTACACTTTATTCTAATAAGTTATAATATTAAACATCAGGAGGTAATGGAAAGTAATAACAAGGTTGAAATGAATGGGTTACGAGCACGATACTTCTGGGACAAGGGTTAATTAATATTCCTATTGAACATTTCTTGTCACCATGCAATTATAAATGTTACACTTTTACAGGGTCAGACTAAATCCAATGACAACTAGAGAATAAAAGTGAAGTCCGCCACTCCGCCAGTCTAATTAGCTTCGCTCCTGTCTTGTAAGAGCTTGGTCGCGAGTTTGATCTCCCCGGAGCTAACTTTATCCTAAAGCTGTGCCCACACATAGCCGACGCCCCGTGCCGTCCGTCGACGAGGTAAAGAGGCGAATCCATGTTGTCGAGGCAGTGTTGTCTCAGTCGACATTGATCGATCGACGGCGTCGACTATGTGTGGACACAGCTCTAACGACTGGCTTTCTCGAATCCTATCCTACTCTCTTCGATTTCGAAATAGTAAGACCTCGGTTACAGTTCCCTCTATCAAACCTCTTTTTGCCAGCCTAGTTAGCTTAGTTGGTAGCGCGTCTGCCTTGTAAGCTAGGCCGCGGGTTCGATTCCCAGGGCGGATTTTATCCTGATGGGATAATGTTTGTTCTCGGAACGGCTGGCTTTCTCCTATCCTGTCTTCCTTCTCTCTTTGCCAGCCTAGTTAGCTTAGTTGGTAGTGCGTCTGCCTTGTAAGCGCTAGGCCGCGGGTTCGATTCCCGCCCGGGGCGGGGATAATGTTCGTTCTCGGAACGGCTGGCTTTCCTCCTATCCTGTCTTCCTTCTCTCTTCGATTTCGGGACGATAAGACTGATAATGCTCGTTCTCGGAACGGCTGGCTTTCTCCTATCCTGTCTTCCTTCTCTCTTCGATTTCGGGACGATAAGACCTTAGCAGTTACAGTTCCCTCTAGCAAACCTCTTAGAAAAAAAAAACCTTTTAGAGGATGTACATAGAATCGGGGTATAACGGGTCAAGGTCACCATACACACCACAACAACAACAACAACAACAACAACAACAACAACAACAACAACAACAACTACAACAACTACAACAACAACAACAACAACAACAACAACAACAACAACAACAACAACAACAACTACAACAACAACTACAACTACATAGCTGCATTACCTTCATACTCAGTCATGTCTATATAGTTGTGAAGTTCAGGGACGCACTGTATATATTTTGAAAATTTGGATTTGTTCGTATGTGAGTACATACCTACATGATGTTTTTTTAAAGGGGAAGAAGAGGAGAGGGAGAGGTGAGTGATAGAAGGAGAGAGAGAGAGATAGTAATAAAGTGAAATTAGATTACCTTATTATTAGACTTACGTAAAAGAATAGAACTCTCTCTCTTTCTCTCTCCCTTACTCCCTCCCTTTATTTCTCTTTGTCTCTTTCTCTTCCTAAATCTCTCTATTTCTCTCAGAGAGAAAGTCAAGTGGGGAGGGAGTACGTACGTAAAGATTGAAGTTTGTATACGCTTTCTATTAAGCGCCAGGTCGCGGGTTCGGTTTTTGCCCGCGGCGAAAACTTTATCCTTAACAGGTAAGGTTCGTTCGCAGAACGGCTTTTTTCCATCCTGTTTAGTTCTTCTTCTCTCTTCGATTTCAGAATGATTAGGACCTTGTTTAGACTGCTGAGTTCCACATCAGAATTTCGAAAGGAAAGAGTGCGTGATGTGATATAAAATGCATAGGCGAAAGATAGTAATAAAAGAAACTCTCTATTTCTCTCAGAGAGAAAGTCAAGTGGGGAGGGAGTACGTACTTATAGATCGAAGTTTGTATACGCTTTCTATTAAGCACCAGGTCGCGGGTTCGGTTTTTGCCCGCGGCGAAAACTTTATCCTCAACAGGTAAGGTTCGTTCGCGGAACGGCTTTTTTCCATCCTGTTTGGCTCTTCTTCTCTCTTCGATTTCGGAATGATTAAGACCTTGTTTAGACTGCTGAGTTCCACATCAGAATTTCGAAAAGAAAGAGTGTGATGTGATATAATGCATAGGCGAAAGGTTAGAAGAATCCAGGACACAAACTTGTATTGAGCGTTCCACTTACCTCCGCACTCCCCAATATTCAAAGTTCCACTGGTCCCTGCTTTCCCCTAACTGTTATTATATTATCATTTTTCAGGTGCACGCCCTTTCTTAATAACTGCTTTTCAAAAGCGTCGGGGGGGTTAAGGGCGTATGTTCATAATATTATGTTTAATTGACTGAACGGAGTGAAGTTCGAGTTTATAGTCTTCAAATTACCTCTGTGAAAATAGCTCGTTTTAGGTATATGTATCGAGTTTGTCTCTCAGCTCTCAGTTCTAAGCGGTTTCAAGTCATCGTTTCCCTCTATCGTCACTCTTCTCTACGAGTTTACGTGTTTGATGCTCTATGCCAGGGATTTCCAACTTCCCATGTGTATGCGGGCCACATGATACAGTGGTAGGTACTTCGCAGGCCACATACACAGGGGAGCAGGCCTGCATTCAATATTTTCTTGAGGGGATGGAAGGTAGATGCTCCATTTTCGGAGTTCCCCTCATTGTAAAAAAGAAAATCAAGCCCGAGGAAGCCCATCCTAAAAGCTTCGCGGTCCACAAAAAAGGTCAGGCGGGCCACATGTGGCCCGTGGGGCACTAGTCGGAAATCGCTGCTCTGTGCGCTATGCTCTTCGCTCCACTGTTTTTAGCCTCAGGTACATTGACGATTGTGCACCGAGTTTTTCTGTCTGTTTCGTTTGTTAGTTTGTTTGGTACAAAGGCTTCCCTCGCTCGATTCCCAGAAAATACTAGCACAGTTCATTAAATGAAATAAGTCATAATTGAACAAACGTTAACCTCAGTGGTGTGGTTGCAGTGGTTAGAATAGAACGGTGGACTTCGAATCTAGAGGTTGGTGGTTCAAGTTCAAAATAGAGTCCGTTATTTTAAAGAAGCCTTTATTAGGTGGCCTTCTTACTGAGATTCCGCGTTATGATTATGGTTAGAATAGAACGGTGGACTTCGAATCTAGAGGTTGGTGGTTCAAGTTCAAAATAGAGTCCGTTATTTTAAAGAAGCCTTTATTACTGAGATTCCGCGTTATATCAACCTAGGTCAAAGGGTAAACACAATTGCAATTTAAACTAACAGTACACATACCAACATGCTCATTTTAGCAACCTACTCAACGTATTATATACTCAAGCGCGACATTTTTATTTGATTTTCTATGGGTTTTTCATTTCCCTGCCATGCTGCATGCTGCTATGTTATCTTTGCCATAACATCTAACAGCTTGTGTGCATAGCTTGCATACTATGCGTGCACTTTCAAGGTAAAAAAAAATAAGCTAAGGGTGCATTAAAAAAAAGAAAAATAATAATAATAGGTAATAATAATAAAAAAAATAGCAGGTACAGTAGAACCTCGATTATTTCAACTAATTGGGACCGGGAATAGTTGAAATGATCACTTTCTATGATCTTTTCCTCTAATAAGATAGGATATCTTTTTTTTTACGAAAAAAAAAACAATGGATTTTGGAGTTGAAATAATATTGAAATAATCGAGGTTCTACTGTACTTGTATTTGTATAAGTACGTAGTAAGTAGGTACATTTCTACTCGGAAGAAGTCAGAAGTGGGGGTGAGTATCCATCACCTACTATTAACTATATTGACTTTGCAACATGACGTGCACAAGTGAATATTAGAGCATTTAGCCTGGTAAATAGAGAGAGAGAGAGAGAGAGAGAAAGAGGGAGAGAGAGAGAGGGAAGGGAGGAGAGAAAGACTGGGAGAGGGAAATAGAATGAGGACAGAGAGAGAGAGAGAGAAAGAGAGAGAGAGAGGATATATAGATAATAGATATATGGTATGTACATTTTTATAGCTATTATGAAAAAAAAGAGCATTGATTGTGCAAAAAATGCAAATGGAGAGAAAGAGGAGGAGGGAGATATAGATGTGGTATGTAGTACATTTTTATAGCTATTATGAAAAAAGCATTGATTGCGCAAAAAATACAAATGGAGAGAGAGAAGGGTACATTTTTATAGCTTTGAAAAATGGCATTAATTGCACACACACAAAGTGAAAATGAATGGATAGGGAAAGAGAGAGAGAAAGAGGAGAGAGCGAGAGAAAGAGAGAGAGAGAGAGAGAGAGCGAGAGAAAGAGAAAGAGAGAGAGAGAGAGAGAGAGAGAGAAAAAGAGAGAGAGAGAGAGAGAGAGAGAGAGAGAGAGAGAGAGAGAGAGAGAGAGAGGAGAGGAGAGGAGAGGAGAGGAGAGGTTGTAATACCTATTAACCCAGTATAGGTAGTTAGTTAATAGGATAAATAGAAAAATTGAGAGAGAGAGAGAGAGAGAGAGAGAGAGAGAGAGAGAGAGAGAGAGAGAGAGAGAGAGAGAGAGAGAGAGAGAGAGAGAAAAAAATATAA
>NW_007379661.1:11528-13509 GCF_000475195.1 Diaphorina citri | reverse complement strand
GAAAGGGGGGAGAAGTTGTACCGACGAAGAGAGGGGGAGAGGGGGGGGTAGAAGTTGTACCTATACTAAAAGAGAGTGAGGGGGAGGAGGGAGAGAGAGAAATAAACCAAGTACCTAGGTATGTACACGGTATGAGTGCTATACAAGGGAGAGGGAGAGGGAGAGAGAGAGAGAGAGAGAGAGAGAGAGAGAGAGAGAGAGAGAGGGGGAGGGAAGGAGGGAAGGAGAGGTAAAGCCTCGTAAAACTTTGTAAAGGGGGGAGTGTATGATGAGGGAGGGGAAAGAGAAAGGGGGAGTATAAGGAGGGGAGGAGGGAGTACATTTTACGAGTATTCACACGTGATGTATGTTATGTAGTATGTACACATTACATAAATATACAATACATACGTATGCATATATGTACATGGACACACCACAGTCATATAGCGGCTGAAAGTTAAAGGCAATCAGCCCAATCAGGGTTGTAAGTAGGTCACATAGGCCTCTTGTATACAGGGTGGTCATTTTTTTTCAAAATGGAATGCGTGTGTTTGACAACTGCTACATTAGACTCGTGTGGTCTGTGTCGTAGCATGTCCGTACTATACCTCTGACTAAATATGCCAGAAGAGACAATTTATATGCTCCCCATGCAGCTACTGTTTCCAATCGAGAACACTAGAACCTGTTGTGTATGTGGGGAGGGCATGATCCAGTTGATACACCTTGTATACGGCTGTCACCTACATAGCATTTAAAGCCATCACACACGTGAGGTATACATTTATATAATGCACGTAATACACAAATATACCTTTATACTTATTGATGTACATTGTACACCTATCTAATAAATTTTATACACTATATACTTACCCACCCATATTTACGACTAACTACCCATGTAGGGGCGATCTGACTTGAGTCCCGACTGTGATATCCGAGTTGCGTCCGTCCGATTTGGGTTCCATTTCTGAAATTTATCATCCGAGTTGCGTCCTTGAGCTACCTGAGCTAGAACTATGTGCTTTATATACTTATTCTAGTTTGAAGGTATACAAGTAGTACAGGGTGACAAAAAAATACTCTACGCAGCATTTTTTCAGCTTTCATCATGTAGGTACCTACAATCGATAACGTAATGGTGCCTAACTAACTATCGCACATGGTGGTATTGAAAACTTTCATTTACTGGGGCTTTTGCCTTTTGCACGACTGCCTCTACCGAATCAGTTTTTTTTTTTTTTTTTTTTTGGGTTTTTTCTTTTTGCCCGCCCCCCTCTCCCGAATTATTTTTTTTTTTTTTTTTTTTTTTTTTTTTTTTTTTTTTTTGCGGACTGGTAGGCTCATTTTAATTTAGTCCGATGCGATGGGCTAATTTTTAATTTTCAATTTTAATAATTCCATTTTTTTTAAAATGAAGATCATACTAAATTTGAATATCTCTCCTTTGTTTGTTTCAGGTATGTTCGTCGGTCTGTATTGAGAAGACAATGAACAATGAAGAAGGTAAACTGTAGGCCAGAAGGAGAGAGAAAAAGGTCCGAGAGCCTGGCCAATAAACGAGTAAAAAATGACAGATCAAAATTCACCTCGAGATGTCAGACCAAATGTGGAAAAAAAAAACGAAGGGAAAGGGAGAGAGAGAGAGAGGAGAGAAAAAAAGACAGAGGAAGAGATATGGCAAAGAAGGAGGGAAAGAGCAACAAATCACCATGAAGAGATATATATGATTGTACAGGATAGGGAAAGAGGGTCGGGGGGAGAGGTAGTGAGAGGGAGAGAGTGAGAGAGATGGAAAGCACAGGGAGAGAGAGAGAGAAAGGCAGAGAGAGTAAAGGGAGAGAGAAAGAGATGGAAAGGACAGGGAGAGAGTGAGAGAGATAGACACAGATTGTATGTTTGTATGTCCTGAGGACCTAATGTGTTTTACTGTTTTCCACCACATGTACCATTAGGTATACAGGGTGGCCCTAAATTTTATTACAACTTTTTTTTT
>NW_007379661.1:9463-11045 GCF_000475195.1 Diaphorina citri | reverse complement strand
AGGGGTTTAGGGATTTACAAAAAAAAAAAAAAAAAAAAAAAACAAATTTATAAAGGGTGTCCCAATAAGAACGCAAGATTTGATTGCTTAATAAAGCATGGTTCCCCGTGGAAAAAAATAGACTTCTTAGATGATTTGAGAAGTAAACATTCTAAAATTTTATATGGAACAATAATCAGACAAATAACCTCCTCGGCTTTGATGGTACAATCGTTCCTTTTGGACCAAATTTTTGATGACAAATTCCAGGATATCAGGCTATATCTCGTTGATGTAACTTTCAATTTCACCTTTCAATGCTTCAGTGCTTGTAGGTTTGTTAGTGTAAACATGTGACTTTAGATACCCCTCACAGAAAGTAGTCTAGGGGGGGTAATATTACATGATCATGGAGGCCATTTCTCGTCAGAAAAACTGAAAATGGCACGATTTCGACTAGGAAAATGCTCGCGCAAAAGTGATAATGCGTCGATTTTATTATGCTAACGCGTTGTTGAAGAGTTTTAGACTCCATGACGACTAATTTTGGTATGTTTACAATCAATCTGTCAAAGATTGGACAAGATAAAACAACGCATAACGAAGTTACAACCCTTTCAGATCTTGCGTTCTTATTGGGACACCCTTTATTTATTTATATCAAACATTTACTTTTTCCAAACAGTTAATACATAGGTAATTTGTAGGTAGTCATATATTTGTCCAACAAAATGTATTTCGTGAGGTATTATATTTAAATTTGTTTAATTGTTTTTCTGTTACATAGGTATTAAAATTAAATTCACTGAGAGCATGATTTTGTGTGCTGTAATACCTGATATCTGTATGCTAAATCTGTGCTATTAATTTTGTCATATAAATACAGGGAGGTGTAAAAGTTCCAAATTTTCTCAGAGAATTGAGAATTATTGAAAATAGAAGAAAACACGAGGGAAATAAAAGAGAAAGAGTTAGAGATATGCAGAGAGAGAGAGAGAGAGAGAGAGAGAGAGAGAAAGGGGGGAGAAATTGGAGAAATTAAGAAGAAGAAGAAGAAGAATAATGAGGGAAATGAAATAGCGAGAGTTAGAGAAAGAGAGATAGGGAGAGAGAACAGAGAACGCAGGAATGAGAGCTTAGAAAGAGAGAGGGAGTGATGGACAGAGAATTGAGAATTATTGAAAATAGAAGAAAACACGAGGGAAATAAAAGAGAAAGAGTTAGAGATATGCAGAGAGAGAGAGAGAGAAAGAGGGGGAAGAAATTGGAGAAATTAAGAAGAAGAAGAAGAAGAAGAAGAAGAAGAAGAAGAAGAAGAAGAAAATAGAGAGAGTTAGAGAAAGAGAGATAGGGAGAGAGAACAGAGAACGCAGGAATGAGAGCTTAGAAAGAGAGAGGGAGTGATGGAGAGAGAGAAACAGACAGAGAGAGAGAGGTGATTGACATTTTTCATTAACACAAACGACACATGTTGAAGCTGTGACAAAGTGAAACAGAATTATTAGAAATATCACTTGATAAAGGAGAGAATGAGAGAGAGAGAGAGAGAGAGAGAGAGAGAGAGAGAGAGAGAGAGAGAGAGAGAGAGGGCTAAATCGAGAGA
>NW_007379661.1:4379-8992 GCF_000475195.1 Diaphorina citri | reverse complement strand
TTGGTGATTAACAAAAAAAAAAAAAAAAAAAAAAAAAAACAATTTATAAAGGGTGTCCCAATAAGAACGCACTTAATAAAGCATGGTTCCCCGTGGAAAAAAAATAGACTTCTTAGATGATTTGAGAAGTAAACATTCTAAAATTTTATATGGAACAATAATCAGACAAATAACCTCCTCGGCTTTGATGGTACAATCGTTCCCTTTGGACCAAATTTTTGATGACAAATTCGAGGATATCAGGCTGTATCTCGTTGATGGAACTTTCAATTTCACCTTTCAACGCTTCAGTGTTTGTAGGTTTGTTAGTGTAAACATGTGACTTTAGATACCCCTCACAGAAAGAAGTCTAGGGGGGTAATATTACATGATCATGGAGGCCATTTCTCGTCAGAAAAACTGAAAATGACACGATTACGACCAGGAAAATGCTCGCGCGAAAGTGATAATGCGTCGATTTTATTATGCTAACGCGTTGTTGAACAGTTTTAGACTCCATGATGACTAATTTTGGTATGTTTACCAATCAATCTGTCAAAGATTGGGCAAGATGAAACAACGCATTCATGAAACATCAACAAAACCAGTAAAAATGTTTGCTTTCATCGGAATGTGAAGAAGAACGATCGTGTGTAACTTATTTAAGGCAAATGCAGTGTTCTCTGCACGCTGGGCACTGGTGCAAACTATACATTTTGAAATTTGGGAAATGTCCGGGTTTTCGATGGAATGTCCGGGTTTTTGGAACCAAATGTCCTACTTTTTAAAAATTTGATCTCGAGACCCTAGTTACAACCCTTTCAGATCTTGCGTTCTTATTGGGACACCCTTTATTTATTTATATCAAACATTTACTTTTTCCAAACAGTTAATAGGTACATAGGTAATTTGTAGGTAGTAGGTACTCATATATTTGTCCAACAAAATGTATTTCGTGAGGTATTATATTTAAATTTGTTTAATTCTTTTTCTGTTACATATTTAAATTAAATTCACTGAGAGCATGATTTTGTGTGCTGTAATACCTGATATCTGTATGCTAAATCTGTGCAAAGGACTCAGGACAGCCACTCTACTATCACGTCACGTGAGTGTGTTTCTACCTTAAGTCTCATCTCATGCTTATATTATGTAGTAGGTCGTTTAGGAGGATAAACAAGGGTATTCTATTCTACACCACTGGAAGTTGTCTGGTAACTGTGTAAGTACACTTTCGTGTGAGGAGGAAACACGTTAAGGAGGCTCGTAAAATCATGTTTAAACTGCGGGAGAAAAGGACTTTTTAGTCTCATTCGGGCAGGATAAACAAGGTATGTTATATTCTACACCACTGGAAGTTGGCTGGTAACCGTGTAAGTACACTTTCGTGTGAGGAGGAAACACGTTAAGGAGGCTCGTAAAATCATGTTTAGACTGCGGCAGAAAAGGACTTTTTAGTCTCATTCGGGCAGGATAAACAAGGTATATTCTATTCTACACCACTGGAAGTTGGCTGGTAACCGTGTAAGTACATAGTAAGTTAGTAAGTACCTACATAGTAAGTTAAATACATAGTAAGTCCACTTTCGTGTGAGGAGGAAACGCGTTAAGGCTGACTTAATGGAGACTCGTAAAACTCCCCCGACATTAATGTTGCAGGAAAGTAACAGGTAATAATCATAAAAAAAAAAAATATAAAGAGAAGAGAAGTATGAGGAAGGGAAGAGGAGGAAAAGAAAGGGAGAGGAGAGAGAGAGAGAATGAGAGAGTGAGGGAAGAAGAAAGAAAGGGAGGGAGAGAGAGAGAGAATGAGAGAGTGAGGGAAGAAGAAAGAAAGGGAGGGAGAGAGAGAGAGAGGGAGGAAAAGAAAGGGAGAGGAGAGAGAGAGAGAGAGGAGAGGGAGACGAGAGAGGTGTCTGAGAGGCATAGTGAATAGGGAGATGATGGAAGAGAGGATATCAAAAGAAAGGAAGAATAAGGGAGAAAGTCAGAGGGGGAAAAATAGGAGAGAGAGAGAGAGGAGGGAAATAGGAGAGAGAGAGAGAGGAGGGAAATAAGAGAGAGATGTTAAGAGAGAAGGAAGACAGAAAGAGAAAACTCAGAGCGAGAAAGTTTTAGATAACACTTCAGTCGATCATTTAGGACCGGTTTTAGCGTCACCTATGTTAAGCTACGCCGAGCAAAGCCAATAAATGGATGGGTGACTTAAAGTTAATTGACTAATTGTGGGATTTTTTTTTTCTCATTTTCTCACACAAATGAGCTCTGATCTTGAAATTTGTCGCGACGACCTATGAACTCAAAGCGAGAAAGTTTTAGATAACACTTCAGTCGTTAATTTAAGACCGGTTTTAGCGTTACCTATGTTAAGCTACGCCGAGGAAGGCCAATAAATGGATGGGTGACTTAAACATTATATTGGGAATCAAGGGAGAACGGGCTCTAGTCTTGATTTTAAATCATTACATGAAAGTAAAATCGAAAAATCAATTCAAGAATAATAATAAACTGAGTATTAAATAAAATAGGTGGGTACATCCGTGGCACAAGCTCTGCTTATACGGATGGGTATACCATTTATAAAAAAATTTATGTTCTGAGTTTTTTATCGATTAAAAATAAATGGAAACTTGTTAATAATAATAATAAATATTGATTTTCTTTAACCAAGATCGAAAAATTCCCGGAGGGACGGGCCCCGCTTGTACTTTTTTACTTTCCTTATCCTATAGGAAGGAAAGTAATGTAATCGGGTCCAAATTTCGATGGTCAGGTTTTAGTGCCACAACACGTTTTGAGGTCCCTAGAGCCTAAATCCGAAGTTTCAGCCATTGGTCCGTGTGTGTGTCTGTCTGTAAACAAAATATCTCGAGAACGGTAAGAGCTAGAGACTTGAAATTTGGTATGTAGATGTCAAATGTGACAAGGATGCGACACGAAACTTTTGGTTAAGATCGGTGCAACGGTTGGCGGCATTTTACCGCTTTTTGGCGGTTTTCGGTGTAATTTAACAATATATCGGGAACGGTATGAGCTAGAGACTTGAAATTTGGTATGTAGTTTACAAATGTGACATAAGTGCTGCGGTTGGCGGTATATTGACCGCTTTTTGGCGGTTTTTGACCGTTTTTTGACGGTTTTCAGCTATACCGACTAAACGGTTAGAGATATTGTAAAAGTTTGGCTATAAGATCAAGAACACCCAAAATAAGCATCATTCAATAGGATGAGGAAAGTCGTGTGATGTTCACACCAGATTTTTTCGTTACCGAAACCCTTTTTCCTTGTTCGAGCTCAACTATGGAAAGGGTCTGGTCCCCTTTTTAAGGAGGAGGAGGGAAAGAAGAAAGACAGAAAGAAGAAGAAAGAAATAAAGGAGGAGAAGAAGAAGATAATGAAGAAAAAGAAGGGTGAAAAGGAGGAGAAGAAAAAGGAACATAGAATCTACCTTTTTTCGTTACCGAAACCCTTTTTCCTTGTTCGAGCTAAATTTTTCTTCTTGCACCCTACTATGGAAAGGGTCTGTGGTCCCCTTTTTTTGTACCTTGTTACTCTCTTACCCCCGGCAACCCTACTGCAACCTTTATTTACAATAACACACATTTAACACAAAATAATTTCTAACGGTAAGGGTTGCCTGCTCGGACCAATTAAAATTTTACGTCCATTTTGAAAATGTTAATAACTGTATGAATAAATTTGTTTATTTCTCTCTTCTTTATATCCCTTTCTCTCTCTTTCTACCCATCTCTCTGTTTCTCTTTCTGTCCCTACCCCTCACTTTCCCTTCCCTTTTTTTACTATATCTGTCCCTTTCTCTCCCTCCCGCTTTCTCTTTCCCTACACCTATCTCCTATTAACGAGGGAAAAATGAAGGTGGGAAGGGAAGAAGTAAATTTTAATACAAAATAATGACCTTTGAATTTGAAATTTTGAACCCACCAGAATGAGTGAAGGCTCCGAATTTTTCAATGCTTATAATATGATAAGTAATATTATAATATGATATGGGTTTAGAACTTTTAGTATTATTAATAGGGTTTTAGTGTACGAGGAGAACCCACTCAAAAAAGCTCACGTGGCCCTTTAGGGCCAGCCCAGTAATGAATAATAACCAGGGAAATAGGCAATTACCTACATTCGCTAAAAAGTTAAAATTCATCAAAATAGGACGTTTATTTCGAAAGTAATGGTGATGGCATAGCAAATAATCGTAGATATACGTACGAGTATACGAGTAGGTACATAGCAAATAATGATGAAAAATCCGCTGTTCATGAACTTGTAAAGGTAAAACATGGTCCACGAAAAAATAGAGGCAGATGAGCAGGATGGATAAGAATAAGAAGAATAAAAGGAAAAAGAAGAGAAAAAGAAGATTTAAAGGAAGAGGACGAAGAAGACTAAGAGGAAGAATACCTAGGTACAGCATGTCTGTGTAATTGTTGCTTAGTTATACCTATCTGTAATTCTGTAGGTAGGTAGTAGGTGAATTTATACTTATTAGCCTCGGTGGTGTAGTGTGTAGTCGAGGCGCTCGCCTGGTAAACAGGAGGGCGTGGATTCAATCCCAGCCGAAGTATGGAATTTTATCCTCAATATAATTTGAGAATTTGACCACAGTAATAGTAGTA
>NW_007379661.1:0-4369 GCF_000475195.1 Diaphorina citri | reverse complement strand
GACCTTTAATTTGATATATAGGTCGACCAGGTTTGGATAAGTCCTTCTATGGGCACAAGGAGAAGGAGATGAGAAAGATGAAACTGGACAGGTATAGGTATTGGTATACTTCGGGTTGTTTAGAGAGAAAAAAGAGGAGGAGGAGAATAAGAGGGAGATGAAGAAGAGGAGGAGGAAGAAGAAGAATAGAAAGGTGAGGAAGAAGAAGAGGAGAAGGAAGAGGAGAAGGAGGAGGAGAAAGAAGAGGATGAGGACCAGAGATATTTCCCTGTCCATTGTCCATTATATTATAAAGGAAGGGTTTTCCAGCACGTTATGCGGAAGGGTTTTCACGCTTCGTCTGCCACACTTGTGACCTGTTTATACCAATACACCTACCCATTTTCATGTTCTTCTTCTCCTCCTCCTCCATCATTTCTTTTACCCCCTCTTCTTCAAATACCTTTTGAATCCGAAACGTGTATCTTGTGCTCGCCCAAAAATCATGTCCCCCTCAAGGCATTAAACATTCGAAGTAGAACAGAACAGACGTGTATTTGCCTAAAATAATAAGAATAAAAATAAATAAGTATAGCTAAAAATAACTTTACCCCCACAATCCAACCAAGGTTTTGAAGGTAAGGGATAGGTAGGGACTTAAAATAATATTGAACTAAAATTTCCGCATTTATGTAAAAGGTGCTGGATCTTTAACTTTTAATAATAAAATGAACTAGGGTACCTACGTTCATACATATTTTGGAAATTTCAACTTGAAATAATATCATCAGTGAGATTTTGCACCGCCAACTTACGAGACGATTAATTTCAGAGGCCCCTTTTCAACAGTTAACAATTGAAAATACGTAAGTGGCCCGTGGCAGCAAGTGTGGTCGCACTACTACACCCAAAGAGGAATCTCCTCGGTGGAATCAAAAATAGGTATAGGTCCGATAGTTAAGTACAAGTTATCTTTTCTTACTCTGCCCCTATCTACTTTTCGTGTCCCTGAGATTGACATGGCCTACCTTATCTGACGGTAGTTGGAAGGATTATTACCACTACCTACGTGAGGGGACTACATTTGGTAATTTTTCCCCCTTTCATCCTGTCCCATCATTTTTTCCCTCATCCCGTTGCGTCTAACTAGGAACATTTCCCTTTTTTATTCCCACATGTCCCATTTTCCTGCCTGTATTGGAAACCCCTCATAATTTACAATTTCTCCCTCTGGTTTCCCATCTTCCCTTATTTCCCCCCAATTCTTCCTTATTCCTCCCTTCCTGGTTTTTCATTTCCCTCATTTTCATTCCCTGGGCTCTGCCTATTTCCAATGGTAAGGGTTGCCTGCTCGGACCAATTAAAATTTTACGTCCATTTTGAAAATGTTAATAACTGTATGAATAAATTTGTTTTTTCTCTCTTCTTTATATCCCTTCCTCTCTCTCCCTTTCTACCCATCTTTCTCTTTCTGTCCCTACCCCTCACTTTCCCTTCCCTTTTTTTAAGGGATCTATATCTGTCCCTTTCTCTCCCTCCCGCTTTCTCTTTCCCTACACCTATCTCTCTCTGTCCCTTTTTCTCTCTTCTTCTTTCTTCTCTCCTTCCTCTAACTCTCTTCTTTCCTTTTCTATCTCTTTCTCTCTGTTTAAAATGTATAATGAATATTTATTTTCTGAATTCTGATCTCAATGATAGCGTCCCCTTTTTTGTACCTTGTGTGTTTTGCAGTACTAACAAATGTCCATGCAAATGGAACTCTTGAGTGCTTGGCAGCACACTTTTTCAGGGCGGGCCTGTACGACTGCACAATTTTTGTGAATCCGAGTTTCTTTTCTGCATTTTTCATTTCATTTCATCAGCATTGTTTGTGTTTTTCTTTGATTAATTAGTTCTCACTCATTTCTCTCTCTCCCCTTCCCCCTCCCTTCCAGATCTATCTCCCTCTCTTGGGCTCTTTGTTTCGCTTTTTTTTTTTTTGCACATATTTTTCTTCCTTTGTTCTTCCTGATGATTAAAGGAAATGGAGAAGGATTTGGAGAACAAAAAAGGAGGAGGAGGAGGAGGAGGAGGAGGAGGAGGAAGATGACGACGACAAAGAAGACCAAGAAAAAGACGACAGACTAGTAGAAGAAGAAAGAGTAGAAGACAAAGGAGAGAAAAGTCATATATTACAGTCAACATTTTAATGTGTTTCAACTTCCAAGTGTTGTTGTTTCCAAAATATTATACAGTGTTGTCATAGGAACGTACTTTGCATTACATTGTTGCCATTTACATAATGTTCGTTCTCGGAACGGCTGGCTCTCCTCATCTCTTCGATTTCGGTAAGACCTTCGGTTAGTTCCCTCTTTCAAACCTCTGCGCTCTGGTCTAAGGGTCGAATTACCTCTTCCATTAGAATACAACTAGTTTTTCCTCCCACTTGTTAGTTTCATTAATTAAGTAGAAAAATGTGAAAGTTCCTCTCCTTGTTTTTTAGACTCTCAGATAGTCTCAGACAGTAGCTATGACATGTAAATGCGCATAGCGACCGGTGCCAGCATGGTAGGTAAACATTGGTTGTTAGGATTATTGAGATACTTATTGGAAAAAATCCTACAATGCTGCAGTGAGCACCAAAGTTGTGACATAATAACACAAAGAAATTGCATTTACATAACTCACTCATTAAACTCACTTTTTACTTATCTCTAAGAGAGAGGGAGAGAGAGAGATGGGAGGTCACTGACAGAAACAGTATCATCCTACTTGTTGAAAAAAAGAGTACCTACATAATTATTATGAGAAAAAGGGACAGAGAGAAGGTTAAAAGGGAGAGAAAAAGGGATAAAGAGAGAAAAAAAAGGTCTCGTACGAAGCGTACACTAATTAGGTAAATTAGAAAATTAGACAGAGAGAGAGACAGAGAGAAAAGGGATAGAAGAGGAAGGGAAGGGAGAGAATAGAAGGAAGAATGAGATATGAAATGAAAGAGCCAGGGAGAAAAAGGAGGAGAGAGGAAAGGAGACTGTGTGAAAAAGTAATAGAAGAGAGAGGGAAAAGAGAGCAAAAGGGATAGAGGGGTTAGAGATAGAGAGAAAGAGAAAGAGAGAGAGAGAGAGAGAGGGAGAGGGGAGTGTTGAAGTCATATATCGTGTTTTGGCACTAAAAACTGACCATCGAAATTTTGACCCGATTACATTACTTTCCTTCCTATAGGATAAGGAAAGTAAAAAGGTCTCGTACGAAGTGTACACTAATTAGGTAAATTAGAAAATTAGACAGAGACAAAGAGAGAGAGAAAAGGGATAGAGAAAGATAAGGGAGAGAATAGAAGGAAGAATGAAATATGCATATATGAAAGAGCCAGGGAGAAAAAGGAGGAGAGAGGAAAGGAGAGGCTGTGTGAAAAAGTAATAGAAGAGAGAGGGAAAAAGAGAGCCAAAGGGATAGCAGAGATAGAGAGAGAGAGAGAGAGAGAGAGAGAGAGAGGGGGGGGGGTGAGTGGTAGAGAGAGAGAGAGAGAGAGAGAGAGAGAGAGAGAGAGAGAGAGAGAGAGGAGTGTTAAAGTCATATATTACAGTCAACATTTTAATGTGTTTCAACTTCCAAGTGTTGTTGTTTCCAAAATATTATACAGTGTTGTCATAGGAACGAACTTGAAATGTTACATTGTTGCCATTTGCATAAGGTTTGTTCTCGGGACGGCTGGGTTCCTCCTATCCTGTATTCCTCATCTCTTGGATTTCGGTACGATAAGACCTCCATTGTTACAATTCCCTCTATCAAACCTCTGCGCTCTGGTCTAAGGGTCGAATTACATCAATAAGAATACAACTAGTTTTTCCTCCCACTTGTTAGTTTTATTAATTAAAAAGAAAAATATGAAAGTTCCTCTCCTTGTTTTTTAGAATCTCAGATAGTCTCAGATGGATACTATGGTTTAGTAAAAAATCTCGTTCAGGACTCAGGACAGCCACTCTACTATCACGTCACGTGAGTGTGTTTCTACCTTTGGTCTCATCTCATGCTTATATTATGTAGTAGGTTGTTTAGGAGGATAAACAAGGGTATTCTATTCTACACCACTGGAAGTTGGCTGGTAACTGTAAGTACACTTTCGTGTGAGGAGGAAACACGTTAAGGAGGCTCGTAAAATCATGTTTAGACTGCGGGCGTAAAGGACTTTTTAGTCTCATTCGGGCAGGATAAACAAGGTATATTCTATTCTACACCACTGGAAGTTGGCTGGTAACTGTGTAAGTACACTTTCGTGTGAGGAGGAAACACGTTAAGGAGGCTCGTAAAATCATGGTTAGACTGCGGGCGTAAAGGACTTTTTAGTCTCATTCGGGCAGGATAAACAAGGTATATTCTATTCTACACCACTGGAAGTTGGCTGGTAACT
>NW_007379660.1:40949-45789 GCF_000475195.1 Diaphorina citri | reverse complement strand
GAAAGACCGTTCAAAATTGAATTTAAAAGACCACTTAAAAAGAGTGATTCACATAGAAAAAATTGGCACATTCAAAATGGAAATCAATAATCATACCTATAAAGAAAGTTGTAAAAACTGTACCACAAAACAATATGGTCAATCTCAATTAAATCGGAATATCATGTTTACATCATAATTCACAATCTAACTGCTTTGAGTAAGTGGGGTTTGCCAATGGGTTAAATGGGTTTATAAAAACGAGAGATAATCTATTTTTAAACGACACTATCAGAGAAATCCATTGACAGGATGATATCGTAAATAGTAAGTACCAATTATACATACTGGGTGAAAGACAAGGAACTCTGGTAGGTACTCAATGAATAACATTTTAATGAAAATATTTTCAATGTCTGAAAGAATAACTTGATGTGCATAACATCGGAAAATCTTCAATTACAGTAGAACAGAATAGAATGTGCCTTGTTTATCCTGCCCAAACAGGACTGAAAAGTCCCTTACTGAAAAACCCTACATCATTATTATTATTATGTTAAGGCGGTCTCTTCCTGATCCCTAATGTGCCGCGTCCATTTTAGTTTAGGACTATTGCACTACATTACTCGAGTAAAGACGACTTTTCAGGAATAAAAATGCCAAGAGAATAAATTAATGATGTAGGATAAGACAAGAAAGAAATCTACGAAAAGAAGATTGGACAACAATGGCACATGACAGACAGGAACGGAAAGGGCTCTTTTCTAAAGGTCCTGAACCCACGAGGTCAGTACAAACCCAACTGTAAAGTAGATTCGTATAAGCTCAACCCATCTTTAGGTCCAGATGCCCACTAGATTAGTTCAGTTAACTGTAGAACTCACTCAGAAAACGAAGCCTTTCCTACGGGATCTTCCTTAGTTCAATCGCCAATTCCCCATAGAAATGCGATTCTGTTCATCACTCGTCTGTAAAAGCAATGCCACTGCACGTCTTCAAAAGGTACTCTCTGCTTTCAAAGGATAAGTATAGGTCCTCACGATGATGGTTGACTGCTGTTCAGCAGGACGAGCCAATTAAATTGGCTAAAGCCGCTACATCAACAACTGCCAATGGAGTCAGGTAGGTAACAACAAATTACCAAGCCCAATTCATTACCACTCTATTGGTAAACGCTTTCAAGCGTTCACGCCAAATCGCGACCACGTTGTTGACGGGCAAGGTAATTTACTGCGGAAAATGAAAGTGATGAAAAGAAAGTGAGTTTCAAGCGTTCACGCCAAATCGCGACCACGTTGTTGACGGGCAAGGTAATTTACTGCGGGAAATGAAAGTGATGAAAAGAAAGTGAAGATAAACACAATACCAGCAAGACATGTGTAGGAATTTTCATCACTTGTTGAGTGTAGACAGACAAATTGTCCGTCTGACTCTGATATTGAGGTGTGATCTGGAAGAAGGTCATGCAAAAATATAGTTTCGAGATAATCGCGTTTGAAGTTTTTCAATTTCAAATGAACACTATGTTATTGGGTTCACAAAATTGGTCATAACTTATCGTAGAAAAGAGATGGAAGGATAATTCTTTCACAGTCATGCTCAGAACGAAATTGCTATCCAAAAATGCAGACTCCCGAAAAAGGGCGTCATATGACGCCCTTTTTCTAGATGACGGGTGTGATCTGGAAGAAGGTCATGCAAAAATATAGTTTCGAGATAATCGCGTTTGAAGTTTTTCAATTTCAAATGAACACTATGTTATAGGGTTCACAAAATTGGTCATAACTTATCGTAGAAAAGAGATAGAAGGATGATTCTTTCACAGTCGTTCTCAGAACGAAATTGCCATCCAAAAATGCAGACTCCCGAAAAAGGGCGTAAATGACGCCCTTTTTCTAGATGACGCCTTGATTTCAAATATTGAAGTAAGAATAAAAAAAAAAAGTTTAGTAAAAGTAGAAGAGATTTATGCCTACATGGAGTATACAACCATAGTGTTTCGACACAAACGGTAATAAATTTTAAATATCGTTTATCGTCATGGGATAACTAGATGACGCCTTGATTTCAAATATTGAAGTAAGAATAAAAAAAAAGTTTAGTAAAAGTAGAAGAGATTTATGCCTACATGGAGTATACAAACATAGTGTTTCGACACAAACGGTAATAAATTTTAAATATCGTTTATCGTCATGGGATAGATGCCTACATGGAGTATACAAACATAGTGTTTCGACACAAACGGTAATAAATTTTAAATATCGTTTATCGTCATGGGATAATTACTTCCTGGCGCGAATTTCGGCACTTTGGCTTCTTCCCAATAGTACAGACGTAAATCTGGACAATAGAGTCTCATGAGTCTCATGACCGAATGAATCTAATAAAGTATGTCAAATGGGGCAGAACTTGATAGTAAAAACACCTCTGACGTGAATTGATCAAATGGCAAATGGAATATTGATTGAAATACGCTAGAGGGTAAAGGTAGACTCGGCGCGAATTTCGGCAATTTGGCTTCTTCCCAATAGTACAGACGTAAATCTGGACAATAGAGTCTCATGACCGAATGAATCTAATAAACTTAATAAAGTATGTCAAATGGGGCTGAACTTGATAGTAAAAACACCTCTGACGTGAATTGATCAAATGGCAAATGGAATATTGATTGAAATACGCTAGGGTAAAGGTAGAATGTTAAGGTGTTTCCACACATAGTCGACCGGCCGTCGATCGATGTCGACTGAATCGTCCACACTGCCTCGACTACAAAGTTTTATCTCGTCGACCGACTATGTTTGGACACAACTTTACAGTCGATTACCCCAATTGAAATAATCTTTCAGTACCAAGTTTTATCTCGTCGACCGACTATGTTTGGACACAACTTTACAGTCGATTACCCCAATTGAAATAATCTTTCAGTACCCGATTCAAATAACAAGTGCAAGGGCAACTTTTTGTAAATCGATGAGCTCAACAAAAACTTTTACTGATAGTTGACAGTATGAATGACTATAGGTTCATCGAAGTCGGCATTGTCTAACTTTCTTTATTGCTATTTAACCTCAAGAGAAAAAAAGACTCTTCTTCTATCGATGAGCTCAACAAAAACTTTTACTGATAGTTGACAGTATGAATGACTATAGGTTCATCGAAGTCGGCATTGTCTAACTTTCTTTTCTCTTGAGGTTAAATAGCAATATAACCTCAAGAGAAAAAAAGACTCTTCTTCTTCCTATCTTCTTCTTCTACTTTTGTGTTTTCCAACTTCCAAGTGGTGTCGACATTTCTAGTCAGTCTCTTCCAAGTGCGGCGCTCTTGGGCGAATTCTACCATCACGTTCTTTTCTTTTAAATCTTTAAAATCTTTAATGTAAATAAATGCTATAGCTTTGAGCTATGAAACTGTTAATAATAATAATTCTTTAAAAAGGGTGACAAGCAGTCCCACTGAAACTGGCAAATGAATTATTAGTCATTTGTTATTATTATTGTATGCCCGTCAAATTACAAATGACATGTAGTCGTTAAGTATGCTTGGGTACATATAAAACAAGTGATATTAGACGAATAAAAAACGCTTTCTGCTCGGCATCCTTGTAACTGTAACAATCGCCTTTTTATTTACTTACTTACCTTAAGAACTTTTAAGAGTTAATTTTTATTATTAAGGTATTATTGCGCTAAGTACTGCTGTCAACCGTTTGTCGGTTGCCCGGCGTTTACTCAAGTTCAAAAATACTTAAGTAAACTGAGATGATCCATAGACAAATATTTTAAACATACATTTAGTTATTTAGTGTTCTAGTAAGTAACTTCAACTATCAACTACTTTATCAGGACTTGTCAGGATTGATGCGATGCCACCTACACTATAGATGAAACTTTTAGTTAATTCTTACGTAATTAAATCCTCCTTCCCACTTTTCTTTTACATATGTAATGGATTTTCACATGATCTTTCTTAATTAATAAAAAATAATAATAATAATAATAAATAAAAAAAAAAAAAGCAAAATTTTTTAATGAACGAAGTGGGCTTTTAAGGAGCTGATTAACGCAAGTTGGGTTTTAGCTTCGTCAGCTGCGCTCTTCTTATGGCTCCTTAGATAACCTCGTGGTCTGAAACTATTACTGGTTTGAAGAGTCCCTGTGCAGGTGTTGTCTAATTAACCTCAAGGGCTCTGTTTTTTGTGATGTTGTTGTTTTGGGACTTCTATATTTTTGTCTCTATAGTGTGGGCTCTGGGTTCTAGTGTTTTCTTCAACATAAGCTCCGTTACTTTCCTTTCTCCACCCCTTACCTCTATGTATTGAATTATCTATTTCCCTATTTATTATATGTAGCCCATTGTGTCTTAATGTCCATGATTACTGTTCCAGGTATGTCGTCATTGGTTGTGGGTCTCTTTACAAGAAATATCTATAAGATCTTGGTCTTTAATACAACTCCGACAACTATTTATAGGAGGGTAGTTGCGCCTGGGATTCTATGGGGACCTTTTGTTAAGACCATTACCCTCTTGCTTTCCTTAAATCAACTTAATCTAATTTCTATAAATTTAAGAAAACTATTGAAAAAAACATTGGGAGAGCATTTCCACAAAGTTCATGGACGCAGATACAGAAAATACTACAGGACACCTAACCTCTACAAAACATAAAGTACAACCTCTCCCTGTTCATTTTGCAAACATCCTTAGTGTTGTTGCGGCGCAGGAAAATGAGCATTACTACATTGCCTGGTCTCCACCTGGATTACCAAGGCAAGCCGAACGTCATCAAACTCCAAGAACTGGTTACCTTGACAGGCTTCCTCCCCCTTTTAGAGTGTATTTTATTCTACTATTATTGAATTAT
>NW_007379660.1:18613-40733 GCF_000475195.1 Diaphorina citri | reverse complement strand
CAAATAAAGGTCCATGCCAAATTTGGTGCTTTCCTGACGAAATGCAGCTTTTTTGACGTTAGGCCACCGACTATTAGGCCATTTTTGCCCAATTTAATTAACTTCTGATAAAACAACAGATAATACTTACCAGAAAACAAAGGTCTTACCATCTTCCTTGAGTCCCTCTCTCCTACACAGCGAGGGGCGGTAGCTACGATATAACTAAGTAAATAGGACCCTGACGCTATCACACATTCACACCAAAAGAACGGAAACGAGCTTCAGAAGAGTGAAAATTTCGAAAGAAAAATATAACTCACTTGTCAAGAACGTTCGGGATATTATTCAAAACCGAAAACATCGCACCCAATTTTAGGTGCATACTTGTATGCTTTTTGTGCTCTACTATTCTTGAGAATTATGCACTCATAACTTAAAAGAGGACCCTGACGCTATCACACATTCACACCAAAAGAACGGAAACGAGCTTCAGAAGAGTGAAAATTTCGAAAGAAAAATATAACTTACATACGTAACATGACTTTTAGTTGAAAAGTCATGGACAGGACGACAGCTCGATTTTATCTTTTGTTAAGGTTTAACTCTGCATGGCAAGTAGGCGAAGGGTTTTTGGCGGCCTACAGAGCAATCTAATATCTGTCCGCGGCATGGCGGCGGCGGCCCATCAACTTAAACCTATGACCTTGACTAGTTTTATCATGTACAAAAAGATCGTCTAAGAAAACCATTTTCATCATGATGAAATTCTCGACAAATTTCGCCCATTCCATCATCCATTTCTCTAAGAATCCCCAACAATCCTGTCCACTACAAAATCCAACTTATTTGGAAGGGATATTCTGAACCCTAACCATTCACAAGGCTCAGAACTAATTCAACTTATTAGGGATCTTCTCAACCCTAACCACGCACAAGGCTCAGGACTAGACTTCCCGGGGCAGTACACACAGAAGGCATTCGTCTGTCTAGTCACTACCGAAACCAACACGAATCTCCTCTCTATCTCAAGTTTAACCCCGGGGGCACAAGTCTAACCCTTGGGGCACTCCAGAATCCAAGAAAGCCGAAAGAACCCCGAGATCAACGGCTTACCATACACACCAAAATATTTGAGATAGTTCGTACACCCAATAAATCCAATACAAAGCACGAAAAAGAACTACAGCAGTGATTCCTAAACTAGGGGGCCGAGAGGGAAAACCCCCCCAGAAAGATCACATAAAATAAAGGAAGATGCTAGCTGTACTTATTTATTTTGAGATCTAAATCCAAGTAAGTCCTACATCCCCCCCTAACAAACAGTCACCGGGGTTTTTTTTTATTAATATAAAAATTTCTCAAGCATGTATAATAAATATCATCTTCAACACAAAAACAAGTTAGACCCAAACTGTTCTCTTTCTAGCTTCTTTCCAAACTACCGATAAGATCCATCATCACTAAAATCACTCAGCGAACTTGAGGACGAAGAAAGCATTGATAACTGATCGCTATCAGCGCCTTGTAAACACAGCCAGAAAGCCCATGTGGGAACTTCGCCAGAAGTGGGTTGTGGGTGAACATAGCTTCGCGGAGTAGAGCTAGTCTGAGTTCCACTATGGGTGGGAACTTCGCCAGGATTCGGTTGGGGGTGAACATAGCCTCGCGGACCTTGCGGAGCAGAGCTAGTCTGAGACAGTACTGTCCATTATATTCTCACGTTACTAGATGCTAGCTGTACTTATTTATTTTGAGATCTAAATCCAAGTAAGTCCTACATCCCCCCCCTAAGCAGGGCTATAGATACTTGAACAAACAGTCACCGGGGTTTTTTATTAATATAAAAATTTCTCAAGCATGTATAATATCACCTTCAACACAAAAATAATTTAGACCCAAACTGTTCTCTTCCTAGCTTCTTCCCAAACTACCGATAAGATCCATCATCACTAAAATCACTCAGCGAACTTTCGCACGAAGAAAGCATTGATGACTGATCGCTATCAGCCTTGTGAACACGGCCAGAAAGCCCATCTGTGGGAACTTCGCCAGAAGTGGGTTGTGGGTGAAAATAGCTTCGCGGAGTAGAGCTAGTCTGAGTTCCACCATGGGTGGGAACTTCGCCAGGATTTGGTTGTGGGTGAACATAGCCTCGCGGACCTTGCGGAGCAGAGCTAGTCTGAGACAAGCCATGAATGTGAACTTGGCCAGGATTGGATAGAACGTGGCTAATGTTGGGATTGGATTGAGGATAGGTAGCGTTGGGATAGAGGTCACGGGTTTTGGATTCCCTTGATTCTAGCTTGTCGGGGGTAGCGTATTTCTAGATGTAGGAACGAACCTGGAAAGGAGGGGAGGGAGGAAGAAGGAGAAGAGGGGGCTGATGAAAAAAAAGAGAGAGAGAAGGGGAGAGAAAAAAGGGAATGTAGGGGGAGGAAAGAAAAGAAAAGGGATGAAGAGAAATAACGGAGAGTAAACAAGCTGGGTCCGTCCCTCCGGGAATTTTTTAGCCCCTAGTTTATTCGATCGTGATTAAAGAAAATCAGTACCTATGTACCTACCTAATTTGTTCAATATTCAGTTTATTATTATGATTTTTTTATTTTACTTTCATGTAATGATTTAAAATCACTTCATCGAAGTCGGCATTGTCTAACTTTCTTTTCTCTTGAGGTTAAATAGCAATATAACCTCAAGAGAAAAAAAGACGGAGGAAGAAGGAGAAGGATGAGAAGAGGGGGGTGATGAAAAAAAGAGAGAAAGAAGGGGAGAGAAAAAAGGGAATGTAGGGGGAGGAGGAAAAGAAAAGGGATGAAGAGAAATAGTCGGGGGTAGCGTACATCTGGATGTAGGAACGAACCTGGAAAGGAGGGGAGGGAGGAAGAAGGAGAAGGATGAGAAGAGGGGGGTGACGAAAAAAAGAGAGAAAGAAGAGGAGAGAAAAAAGGGAATGTAGGGGGAGAAAAGAAAAGGGATGAAGAGAAATAACGGAGAGTAAAAAAAGGGAAAAGGAGAGAGTTAAATAAAGAGGATTTCCATCCTTGGAGACGAATATAAAACAAAGTGGTTTGACAGAGCGAACTGTAACAACGGAGGTCTTATCGTCAGAAAATCAAAGACAAAAGGAGGACAGAATAGGAGAAAGCCAGTCGGTCCGAGAACGAATTTTTGGTGTTCACTGCAGGCATTGTAGGATTTTCCAAATATCTCATTAATCCTAAACACTGCAGGCATTGTAGGATTTTCCAAATATCTCATTAATCCTAATCTAACACCCAATGTTTACTACCTACCATGCTGGCACCGGTCATTTTGTCCTCTTAGCCATAAACTGCTAGTATTTAGTCAGCTCCCACGGCATAGTGGTCACTCGCCTTGCACGCGGGAGACCCGGGTTCGATTCCGGTGCCAGCATGGTAGGTACTTAAACACTGGATGTTAGGATTATTGAGATATTATTAGGAAAATCCTACAATGCTGAAGTGAGCACAAAAATTGTGACATAACACAAAGAAGTTGCATTTATTCTTACCTTCTCCTTATACTTGTCCGGTTTATCCAGATACATGGCGGCCGCATCCCCATTCAACGGATCAGTGGGGTTCGGATAGGTGAGTAGTTGGGGTAGAAAAGTCTCGAATATATTGGACAGATCGTACAGCGGGGTCCACTCCTGATTAATCACATTGAGACAGACCGTGCCTGAAATATAAGATATTCGGTTTAGGGTTCCCTGATTTTAACATTGGGTGGTAAAGTCGAGAGTTAGCTGTTTTTTTTTTCCAACCAAGGAGATATGAATTTTCAACTTCAAAAACCCTGACTGCCAAAGCATATTCCATGGTGATTAGGCACTAGGGTTGCCAACCGTACGTTATTTCCCCGGAACAATCGTATTTTTGTCAAAAATCAAATGTTCCGCCGGAACACACCTTTGTTCCGGTTTTTTTCCAAATCTATGGAAAATACGGGAACTGACTAATAAACAGAAAAAATTACAAAAAAAAAAAAAAAGTTTAAAAAGATAGGTAGGTACGTACGAAAAACAAAAAAACCCGCGAGACAAGTAGGTATTTTTCAGCCTTTTAGCATGTGATTTTTAGTAACACGCATTCAAAAACGGATTATTTGTAATTTAGTACCTATCCTTGGGATAGGTACTAAATATCCTTGGGATAGGTACTAAATTACAAATACCTTTGTTTCGGGTAAAAATCGGGAAATCCGTATTTTTTCACCATTTTGCTAGTTTGTACCGTATATGCCGAAAAAAAAGTTGGCAACCCTATTAGGCACAGAAACCGATGTATTAAAATATCTCCCTTCACATGAGAGAGACTCTTTAATTCTGGTATTAAAGAGTCTGTCTCTTGGCAGTTGGCAGCAAGTGTCCAAGTCCAAACTGGAATTTCGTTGGTTGAATAAAAAAAAACGTGTTTTGGGACTAAAATCTGACCATCGAAAATTTGACCCGATTATCTACTTTCCTTCCTTTAGGATAAGGAAAGTAATTAAAAGTCACATGATGAATATTGCCCGTTTTGCGTTTGATATATGAGTTGGAAATATCTGAGAAAATATTTTATTAGCTTCTTTTTTTTTTTTTTTTTTTTTTTTTTTTTTTTTTAACCGGGGAAAAGTGTTTTTTTTTTTTTTTTTTTTTTTTTTTTATTTTATTTTTTTTTTGCGGGCCAGCACTCACAATCAGGTAGACTTGATAGGTACGGCTGAAAAGGTCCGCCTGTCAGGTCTTCCTGATACCCAATGAGCACACACACTATCAGGTATCACGTGTACCTTTCAGGTGTACCCGATAGTTATTGGCTGGCCTAAGCAAAGTGTTGTATTTTTTTTTGTTTTGTTTGTTTGTTTTGTTTGTTTTTTTTTTCTTTTTCTTTTAAGGGGGGGGGGCGACACTCACCTGAGACCTCGTCAATGTTGGGGTGGTACACCTTGTTCATGAACCCGATGGAGGGGGATTTGAACGGGTAGTGTTCGGGTAGGTGCACCTTCACCTTCCACACACCTCCACTTGTAGGACGAAAAATCCTCTTCATCGGGATCGAAAGCTTCTAACGTAATATTATGACTTACAATAGCTCCAGGTGATGTACTTTCTTTATTTGCTTTTGTAGAAGCAGCAATTGCTTGATTCTTCAGAATAGCTTGCAAAACTTCCCCTTGAATTTTCAACTGTTTCAGAATCGCAGCAGTTTCTTCTGGTAAACTCATTGTGAATAAAAATTGTACAGGCAAAAAAAGTGGCACGTAAACTTTGCTTTATCCTCGTCGCCAAAAAGTATTGTGTATTTTATTGAACGAAGAAGAACTCATAATATGTAAAGTGAAGAATAAATGTAAGATCGAAGATGTTTTATTGGAAAAATTCACGACAATGAAAAAGCTCAGGGAAGAGAGGAAGGCAGGGAAAACTATCTATTGAGATGTTGCCTTAGCAACCAGAATACAGAGTGGACTGGTGATTGTAAATACTGGGTGGATACACAACAGGTGGTACACCTTGTTCATGAACCCGATGGAGGGGGATTTGAACGGATAGTGTTCGGGTAGGTGCACCCTCACCTTCCACACACCTCGCTAATAAAATACGGCTTAATTCAAAGGCATTTGATAGTGCTACTTTTGCGAAGTGGGAGAAACGCAAGGTGCTTGGTTTTTTTCACTCACCTGACCCTTCGCAAATGTTGGGGTGGTATATCTTGTTCATGAACCCGATGGAGGGGGATTTGGATAAATAGCTGATTCATTGCTGATTCTAATCGGTGAAAGATTAATCATCAGTGGAAATCACGGGTTGGCTTCGGATAACGTGTGATTGTTTGGTCTGGAATTGTCGGATAACTTGGGATTATTATTTGGACTGTGGAATTGCTGGGCATCTCTAATAAGGGCTGGTCAACTTGGTCTTGGCTTGAGGGCTGGCTTCCCTATTCTTATGAATGTAAGTGTGCGCCTCTTCTCCCCCTCCTTCTTCTTCTCCTCCTCCTTCTTCTTCTTCTCCTTCTTCTTCTCCTCCTTCTTCTTTTCTTCCTCCTCCTCTTCTTCTTCTCCTCCTCCTCCTTCTTCGTCTTCCTCCTCCTTCTTCTTTTTCCTCTTCAATAAAAATACAAACAAGAGTGTCTTATTCAATTTTAATGATCTTCAACACATACTAGCTGGTGTTACTACTGCAGCTTCTGCTGTATCTGTATCTATCTTTAACTGTCTTCAAGTTCAAAGAATGTTCTTATTAACACGCCTCCCTCATAGGGGGTGTCACGGGGGCCGAAGAACTTCACGCATAACTCGTTCAGGCCTGGGGAGAGAAAGAAAAGAATATAACTGTTAATTATCCAATTGTCCATCGGTTTACGCAGTAGTAATATCGACCTGGTATATTAAATAAACTAATAAGGTTAGTCAGAAGACTTCCCCAACACTCCAATCCACAGGACTTCATAACGGATACCCGGACCTGGTATATTAAATAAACTCATAAGGTTAGTCAGAAGACTTCCCCAACACTCCAATCCACAGGACTTCATAATGGATACCCGGATACCTGACTCGGTTGAGTCCCCTTCCACTTCATCCCTAGCGACTATTTGGAACAGAGAGGGGATAAGGGAGAGTATGATCCCTAGATCCCAAAAAGGAGGATTGACTGAACACTACTGAACAAGAGTTGATTGAGAGTTATCCTCGAGAGCGTCTGTAAAGAGTAACTATAGTCTAGCGGTCGGGAAGTTGTGAGGTCTTTGCGAAGTGATATTACGAAGTTTAGTGTTTTGATTTTTTGATTATTACCTACCCTCTTGTACTTACTAACTTGTGTTGTCGAACTATTCTGTAAGCTAAAATAAATATAATATAATATAAGCTTTCTATTTCATTAATGATTATTATTGTAACTGTATAAATATCTTTGTTCGTTATTTATCTCCGTCAGACTTAAGTTTAGTGTATCTATTAGTCATGTTTGCTTGGAATATTGAAGAAGTTGAAGACGACAGCCGCTCGTCTTCTACATATACATATATCTATGTTAATGTTAACCTTGATTTTTCTTTTTTTAATTGTGAATTATCTAAGCGTATATCTTAACAATTGAATTTGCACGGAATTTAAATGGAGATGCAAGATCCCAAAATCGGTAACATAATAGTGAATACGTCCCAATCTCTCCGTGACCGTTCCTGTTTTCCACTTGTCTGCTCCCAAGTCATGTCTGGAAAGTACTCGTTGTCCAACTTGGAATTCTCTCGTATTCACAGCAACAGGATAAGGAGGCATTGAACGTGTTGAAGGTTGTAACATCTGTAATCGGGAACGTAAAGTTCTTCCAACATGAAGCTCAGCTGGAGATTTCCCCTCAGCAATCGGAGTATTCCTGTAGTGGAACAAGATGTCGAGTTTCTGACTCCAGATACGTCCTAAGATGGGACTAAAGTTTCCTGAAACAATGTATAATTTTTCTTCAATTGTCTTGTTGTTGTAGGTAATTGGAATGTGTAAATTCCATGCCTCGGCTGGGATCGAACCCACGCCCTCCTGTTTACCAGGCGAGCGTCTTGACCACTACGCCACCAAGGTAGAAATATACTACCTTACTATCAAGGAGAGATCGCATTAACATAATACTACCATACTACCATCACGTCATGTGAGTTCATGGATTTATTATCATTATTATTTCAAGAGATTTGATAGAGGGAACTGTTATTGCTGACGTCTTATCATCTTGAAATCGAATCGAAAGAAGGAAGACAGGATAGGAGAGAAACAGCCGTTCCAATAGCGAACCTTATCTGTTAAGGATAAATCTACTTCGAGCAGGAATCGGCCCTACGACGACCTGGCTGGGTTTATGAATTGCTGATGCTGAAGTACAGTAGATATTACGCTGTCCGTCCGTAGTTAGGCCAGCCACTCACTATCAGGTAGACCTGATCATGTGTACCTGTGAGGTCTGTCCGATAGTAAGTGGCTGGCCTTAATCTACTGGTATTTAGTATTTACCCATATATTGGAGAGAATCAATTTCCTCTCGTTTATGACATATCTATCATCTTTGGCGGCTCTTTATCATAGTCGGTAGTCGGTCCAACAAATTTATTAGGTTTAGAATAGAATAGAAGAAAGTTACCTTGTTAATTTTGCTGATATACAGGACAGTCCTATCCCAGCAGAAGTGTTTAAGACAATTTGGCAACGCAGGCCATTTGAATGTATGTGTTTCTTTTACCAATTTTATAAAATTGTTTCATTTTACTCTGTTCCAGGTAATTACAACACATGAAAGACCAGTTCTATGATTTCATTTTTACGTCATCTTCAAGGGATCTAGCGTAAGTCAATCTAGCAACTTTGGGGCCTGTTTTGAGACTTTTCAGAGTTTCAGACAAAGGCTAGCAGCAGAAGCTCAAATCTTTTATCTTGAAGTAAATAACTGTTATATGTGGCTCTGGGAATGACTAGAAATAGATCACAGGGTCTGGGTCAAATGACAGTCCGAAAGAGGAAATAATTCTACCAAATGCTTGAGCCGCCCACCACACACGGAATTTGCAATTGTGTTCACCAGACAGGTATAGTTTCCTCTGGAAGATATTTGCTTTGCATATCAAGCAAGATCCTCTCCAAGTAGAAGTCTTCGAATAATTTGTTCTGCTACTGATCTCTGATGAATTCATGATGGAAACATATTGTTATCTTGAGTGTATAAATCAGTGTCGAGGAAACAACAAGCTTGGAATGGAAGAAAGGAAAAATCACTATTTTGAAATTCCTGTGTGATGAAAAATGACTTCCGTGGTCAAAATCTGCCTTGCAATAGCGTTATGCTATCGAACTTCTTCTACTTTTCGCCAGTATTTTTTTTTTTTTTAAGAGGCGCATAGGTACTTACATTCATAAGAATAGGGAAGCCAGCCCTTTGACCAAAACCTATCAGAGATGCCCAGCAATTCCACAGTCCAAATAATCACAAGTTGTCCGACAATTTCAGACCAAATAATCACACGTTATTCGAAGATGCCCAGCAATTCCACAGTCCAAATAATCACAAGTTGTCCGACAATTTCAGACCAAATAATCACACGTTATTCGAAACCAACCCGGGATTTCCGAAACCAACTCGAGTCTCCTTGCTGGTATTTTCGCCAGTACCTAACAGGTATGAAGGTTTCTCGATTTAAAAATAAATAAATAAATAAATAAATGTCTTTCTTTGTGTTATTATTTCACATCACAACTTTGGTGCTCACTGCAGCATTGTAGGATTTTTCCAAATACATATATCGCAATAATCCAGCTCCCAATTACCTACCATGCTGGCACCGGTCGCTATGCGCATTTATATTACATAGCTACTCATTTTCCTCACGAGGCTGAGTGGGTCTGCTTCATCTCATCAACTACCAACAACCTGGAAATAGCTGTAATCTTACACAGTACAACGTGTCAAGTGTTACGATTATGAATTATGATTGAGAGACTGAGTCATCTTTCAGGCTTGGCAAACATTGCTCGATAGTGTGTGAATGAAATATCTTGGAGACCGACATACCCTTCAAGAATTTGCACTAGGTATTTGCAGTAATTATTTTCGCCAGTACCTAACAGGTGTAAAGGGTTCTCGATTTAGCTTCATCTCATCAACTACCAACAACCTGGAAATAGCTGTAATCTTGTAAGTACAACGTGTCAAGTGTTACGATTATGAATTATGATGATTGAGAGACTGAAGAATTTGCACTAGGTATTTGCAGTAATGAAAATAGCTCCAAGTATATTTGTAGCATATTTAAGTAGCTGTGATGACTAACTCACGGTGGTAGCTCTGTTGATAAATAGCTGATTCATTGCTGATTCTAATCGGTGAAAGATTAATCATCAGTGGAAATCACGGGTTGGCTTCGGATAACGTGTGATTATTTGGTCTGGAATTGTCGGATAACTTGGGATTATTATTTGGACTGTGAAATTGCTGGGCCTCTCTAATAAGGGCTGGCCAACTTGGTCTTGGCTTGAGGGCTGGCTTCCCTATTCTTATGAATGTAAGTGTGCGCCTCTTCTCCCCCTCCTCCTCCTTCTTTTTTTTCTTCTTCTTATTCTCCTCCTCCTCCTTCTTCTTCTCCTCCTCCTTCTTCTTCTCCTTCTTCTTTTCTTCCTCTTCTTCTTCTCCTCCTCCTTCTTCTTCCTCCTCCTTCTTCTTCTCCTTCTTTTCTTCTTCCTCCTCCTCTTCTTCTTCTTCTCCTCCTTCTTCTTCCTCCTCTTCTTGACCCCGCCGGGAATCGAACCCGGGTCTCCCGCGTGCAAGGCGAGCGCAGTGACCACTACGCCATGGGAGCTGACTAGGTTTCTCGATTTAGCTTCATCTCATCAACTACCAACAACCTGGAAATAGCTGTAATCTTACACAGTACAACGTGTCAAGTGTTACGATTATGAATTATGATGATTGAGAGACTGAGTCATCTTTCAGGCTTGGCAAACATTGCTAGATAGTGTGTGAATGAAATATCTTGGAGACCGACATATCCTTCAAGAATTTGCACTAGGTATTTGCAGTAATGGGAGCAATAGGTAATTGAGACATTAAAAATTAAGCAGGAACAAGGAGATTTTCAGTGAGAGACCGAGAACCGAGAAAATCCAGCTTGATACAAAAGGGAGAGAAATTGGGGGAAATGAAGGGAAATAAAAAGGAACAAAACAATAAAGGGAGCAATAGGTAATTGAGACATTAAAAATTAAGCAGGAACAAGGAGATTTTCAGTGAGAGACCGAGAACCGAGAAAATCCAGCTTGAAACAAAAGGGAGAGAAATTGGGGGAAATGAAGGGAAATAAAAAGGAACAAAACAATAAAGAAGGAAAAGAATATGAAGAAGGAGGATGAGGAGGAGATGAAGAATAAGAAAGTAAGGGAAGGGAGGAGGAGACGGAGGTAGAGGAGAAGAAGATGGAGGAGGAGAAGAACAATAAGAAGGAGTAGAAGAAGACTAATAAGAAGAAAAGTTGAAGAGGTAAATAATAAATGAGCTCAAGATGATAAAGATATTAGAAATGAATATTATAATCAGAAGTCTTTTGTCCTGTACGTTATATCTATAGTAAATTCGTTTTTAAACCCTTCTCAAATGCTTAAAGGCGATTAGAATAATTCAAGATTTCATCAAGCAGATGGAGCTTTACCTTTGGAGCTAATTTGTCCTTGGGGGCGGAAAAATACGCCTTTTGTAGTTTTGTACTGTTTGTTTCCCTTCTATTTTTATGCGGGGAACTTTGTGGACGCTCTGATTTAAAGTTTTACATAAAAGTCAAATAGGTATACTTGAAATAACTACTTCAAACTTCAATGCTGAACATGTATCTGTGTTGTTTCTGAATCGTTTATTCAAACAGTGC
Organism: Diaphorina citri; assembly: GCF_000475195.1. NCBI lineage: Eukaryota > Metazoa > Arthropoda > Insecta > Hemiptera > Psyllidae > Diaphorina > Diaphorina citri. The sequence continues at coordinate 29,340 of NW_007379660.1, read as the reverse complement.
CCCGCAAAGACTGAATGCACCTGAAGTAGAAATACAGGCTCAGATAAAATTTTAACTCTGACTGAAATTGAACCCTGGACCTCCGGCGTGCAAGACGAGTGAGATGTGAACCAAGTCTTGGGACGTCGGGGTCCTGCTACGTCTAGTCTACAATTTTGCTGAGTCTTGCACTCTGCATCACTATAAATATAGGTAAATAACTACCATTCGTATAACCTTAACCCAACTTTTAGGGATGTTTCCTCCTGCACCTAAGCCTCAAAGTGGGATTTTCCATGTTATTTCCTTTAAAATCTGTATAGGTATAGGTACCTACTAATGTCTAGACTGCTGACATACGAAAGGACATTTCAGTCCACTTTGGGGTAGGATATACAAGGTTTAGCCTATTCTGCAGTTAACTAGCAAAGAACCAAAGACTACAAAGAGTGAAGGAGACTACTTAGAGACTCCTTATTATCATTATGATGTTTAATCGTCTCAATCTCGTAAGAAGCACAAATTCAGCAAAAACATCCCCTCCTACACACGGAATTTGCAATTGTGTTCACCAGACAGGTATAGTTTCCTCTGGAAGATATTTGCTTTGCATATCAAGCAAGATCCTCTCCATGTAGACAGGTTTACCACTCGCACTGTGATCCTTACAATATCAGCGTTGTTAAAGATCTTTATTTATTTTTATTGGGTATAGAATTCCTGTGTAAATTCCTTCGTAATTAATAGAAATGGGTTCTAGGAAATAATATTTATATGGTAAGGTATAGGGTAACCCTAAACTAGTGACCCAATGGTACGTGAAATTATGTGGGTTTAACCCACAAATCTCACAATCAAAACCGGCCTAATAGTCGCCTAGTTAGCTTGGAGCGTAGCGTGTCTGCTGCAAGTGCTAGGTCACGAGTTCGATTCTCACCCGGGGCAGATTTTATGAATTTTATCCTGAACGGATAAGGCTCGTTCTCGGAACGGCTGGCTTTCTCTCATCCTATCTTTCTTTTCTCTTTGCTTTCGGGACTATAAGACCTTAGCAGTTACAGATCCCTCTATCAAACTTCTTTTTTCCATAAAGAAAGAAGAAGAAGAAAAACCTTTCAATGTTCCAATACTTTTCCGTGTGTTCTGAAAAGATTTTTGCCCCAGTCTTTTTTTTTAATCCTATCTTTCTTTTCTCTTTGCTTTCGGGACTATAAGACCTTAGCAGTTACAGATCCCTCTATCAAACTTCTTTTTTTCCATAAAGAAAGAAGAAGAAAAACCTTTCAATGTTTCAATACTTTTCCGTGTGTTCTGAAAAGATTTTTGCCCCAGTCGTCGACACTGGTACAAATCTCCGTCAACCCATGTGGGTCTCAAATCTGTGTGACCTCCTTTGACCTCTAATTGCCTATTAGTGGATTTAGTGGAGGCGCTCTGACACTTAATTAATGTTAATTCACAAATCAAGTAGGTACCTACCTTTCTAAGAATTCATAGAAGCATTCTGGGCGTCCCAAAAATCCAACAATGTTTTAATCGTCTTACACAAATTTACTTTGACAGGTTCTCACTGTTTTTAAGGAGATTTGTTATAAGTAGGCCCTAAATCTGTGTGACCTCCTTTGACCTCTAATTGCCTATTAGTGGATTTAGTGGAGGCGCTCTGACACTTAATTAATGTTAATTCACAAAACAAGTACCTACCTTTCTAAGAATTAATAGAAGCATTATGGGCGTCCAAAAATCCAACAATGTTTTAATCGTCTTACACAAATTTACTTTGACAGATTCTCACTGTTTTTAAGGAGATTTGTTATAAGTAGGCCTGACATAGCAGGTAGGTAAAGCACCTAACTATTATTAGGCGTTACCTTAAAGCTAGCTATTCACATACAGTTATAACTCCAGCGCGTCACCTAGTGTTTGAACGCGTCACCTAGTGTTTGTAATGTAAGTAAATGCAGTTTATTTGTGTTATTATATCACAACTTTGGTGCTCACTGCAGCATTGTAGGATTTTCCCAATATCTCAATAATCCTAAAATCCCATGTATTTTTGTCACAACTTTCGATACTCACTGCAGCATTGTAGGATTTTTCCCAATATCTCAATAATCCTAACATCCAATGTTTACCTATTATGCTGGCACCGGTCACTATGCGCATTTACAGCATTGTAGGATTTTCCCAATATCTCAATAATCCTAAAATCCAATGTTTACCTACCATGCTGGCACCGGTCGCTATACGCATTTATTAAATTTTGGCATGCTATACTATAATGTCGAGCTTCCGGTGTAGAGTTCAATATTAGAGTGCCGGAACCCAGTCACCCTAGTTTTTTCTCAGTGCACTTTTATTGATTCTTTTTCACATTATGAAGAACTAACGTACGAAAGGGGGACTTGGGCTCCCTATTAGAGGGCCATTGTTTTAGGCTTTGACATTTTGAATATAATACCTACGCCGAAAATAACTACTACAATGTATTTTCTTCTTCTTCTGGTATGTCACTGGTGTAAAGCAGGTACAGGATGGGACCAAGTACACTGCCTTGTGGTACTCCAGCACATTTTAGTTCAGAGTAGGAGTCTTCTTGCTTGATTCGAAAGGTAGGAACTTATTAGAATTTTTGATAGCTTCATGGGGACCATTCTTTTGAGTTTATGATTCAGACCCTCATGCCATACTTTATCGAACGCCTGGGAGACGTCCTTCTTTTCTCAAGCGTCATCTTATTCAAATGTTTATCAACACATCATATTGAAGATGATTCTAATCTAAAGACAAACATCGAGTTTTGAGTGAAACTCCTTCAAAGTTTATGATTTCTACTTTTTTCAAGCAACGTTGGCCCCACAGGCCCCACTCCTAACATGGCTAAGACAATTCAAGCCAAGTGAAGTACCTATGAACCCGTTTTAGGTACAAGGTTTTTCAGTTTAATTACCTACTCTTCTACATCTTCGAACACAACAAGCCCACTTTGAGGCTCAGGTGTAGTGGAAAAAGCCCTAAAGGATGGGTTGAGCTTATCTAGTCTTTTGCCGGCCCACTCGCTCTCTGATTGTCTGATAGAACTAGGTCGGAAGCTTTTTTTCGCGACACACGTTCCGACTGCCGGCATTATCTACATTGGGTTCGTCTGGTCTGTATTGTAGCATGGTCCCTCATCAGATGGACGATTGAAGTATGTCCCTCATCAGATGGACGATTGGAGACAAAGAATCGATTTAATTTGAACCCGGTTAGGCCTAGGAAGCCCTTTTTGAGGCCCCGTATAGGGCCTTTGAGTTATACAGTTCACTGAACCACACTGAGGTGTTGAGAGTTTAGCTATCTGATCTGATGACTTCATTTCCATTTCCATTAGGTTTACACTTACATTTTCATTTACAATTTCCTCCATCAGGTCTACACTTACATTTTCATTTACAATCTCCTCCATCAGGTCTACACTTACATTTTCATTTACAATTTCCTCCATCAGGTCTACACAGTACACTCTACACTTACATTTTCGTTTGCAATTTCCTCAATAAGTTAATAACTTGTATGATATTTCTGTGAATATTGACATTAGGTCAATGGGAAAATGTGAATATTAACAGCAGGAAATTGATTTTTCAATTGGTTCAACGTCACTATATGTATAATATCTGAGGGAAAAGGGACGCAAAGCTCCAATTAGGCCCAAAATTCAATGCGAAAATTTCCTTTACGTGTTGAAAATTTTTGCTTCATTTCAACAAAATTAGAGGAGTTGTTGCCGCCAGCCTAGTTAACTTGGTTGGTAGCGCGTCTGCCTTGTAAGCGCTAGGCCGCGGGTTCGATTCCTACCCGGGGGTGGATTTTATCCTGAAGGAATATGGTTCGTTCTCGGAACAGGTGGCTTTCTCCTATCCTGTCTTCCTTCTCCCTTCGATTTCGGGACGATAAGACCTTAGCTACAGTTCCCTCTATCAAACCTCTTCGAAAAAAAGATTACTTCGTACGTGCAAAAGCCTTCGTGTGTTAGATTGCGTAATGGCACTACGAAATCATTATTTTAATTATGCACATCACGGTACACTCTCTGTTACTATACAATATACGTAGGTATAACCTATCCATAGTTCCATAAGATCACTAGATATTGCTATTGCGACAGTTTTATATCACGCATCAACATAACAGCGAGACTGCCTTGCCTTAATAATAGTGCAAAATTCAATGCGAAAATTTCCTTTACGTGTTGAAAATTTTTGCTTCATTTCAACAAAATTAGAGGAGTTGTTGCCGCCAGCCTAGTTCACTTGGTTGGTAGCGCGTCTGCCTTGTAAGCGCTAGGCCTCGGGTTCGATTCCTACCCGGGGGTGGATTTTATCCTGAAGGGATATGGTTCGTTCTCGGAACAGTCGGCTTTCTTCTATCCTGTCTTCCTTCTCCCTTCGATTTCGGGACGATAAGACCTTAGCTACAGTTCCCTCTATCAAATCTCTTCGAAAAAAAGATGACTTCGTACGTGCAAAAGCCTTCGTGTGTTCGATTGCGTAATGGCACTACGAAATCATTGTTTTAATTATGCACATCACGGTACACTCTCTATTACTATACAATGTACGTAGGTATAACCTATAGTCTATAGTCCTATAGGATCACCAGATATTGCTATTGCGACAGTTTTATATCACGCATCAACATAACAGCGAGACTGCCTTGCCTTAATAACAGTGCCTAGTGCCTAGTGGTTTTATTAAGTATTATAAATTGACCTTCACTGTAGTAATGGTAAGAGCTACATAAATAGCTGAATACTCGTAGTGTTAATTGTCAGATGGTCAGATTTTCTCAGTAGACTGACCTGGCTATGCCAGCTGCCAGCCTAGGTAGCTTTAGCTTGGTTGGTAGCGCGTCTGCCCTGCAAGCGCTAGGCCGCGCGTTCGATTACGGATAAAGCTCGTTCTCGGAACGACTCGCTTTTTCCTATCCTACCTTCCTTCTATCTTCGCTTTCGGGACGATAAGACCTTAGCTGTTACAGTTCCCTCTATCAAACCTCTTTGAAAAAAGAAAGAAAAAGGAAAACTCTTCAAAGTCGAAACTTGGAACGCTTTTCCGTTCTTTCTACTAGGAACTCTGACAAAAAAGTATCTTCACTTAGGTCTTGAGATATTTTAAACCAGAAGAGGAGAAGAGGAAATGACTTAAAGCCAAGTACGGGGTTACAAGATAAGAGAGCACCGAAGCAATTCATTACATTTGAAGAAGGTGTACGCAATCGTGAGCCGATCGGTGAGAGACCAGAGACGATGGGAGATATTGTATAAATGAAATCATGGTGAACCAACACATGAATTCAGAATTAAATTCAGTCTTATGGAAAATTTGAGCTTCATAGCTTCTGTTCCAGCTTGTGATACAATCTCAGACGGCCATCGGTACCTATCGCCAAAAATTTTTCAACAAGTCTATCGCATGATTAGAGAGGCCGCGCCAGTTTCGACGTGCGCCGGGATTTGACACGTTACAGCCACCTCTGCTTACTAAACCGATATAAATAGGTCGATCTGCAGGCGTGGTCTTAGAAGCCCTTAGTTTGACCAGAGGGAGATAACTGCGTTAGAAAGACAAAAAGTGTCATTAACTATACATTCGGGGAAATTTGTACCGCCTCTCATAACGATTGATCACCAAAAGCCGCAGGCGATTAAATTTCAGAACCTGTCTCATGTCCCCTAGGTACAGCAGTAGGGTAGGAACATCGAGACGGAAAACATCGATGTTTGATAATCGATTGTTTTTAAACTTCGATATATCAGTATCCGATGTATCGAAAGAAGAAAGACATCGATAGTTCGATATCATCTGGTGATGAGTTCGATGTTTTCGGATTATCGATATTTATGTTCCTTTCCGGCGAAATTCCGTAATGTTGAAATGGAATTCGAGGGAGCCGAAATCATTTCGACTAGAACAAAAAATGACCCACCCTTCTATTGAGAACCGACTTATACAGGTAGCCGATCTGGCAGTCTAAGAATGCACCAGCGCGATGCACCACTGGTTCATAGAAAGACAAAAAGATCATTTATCATTCAGGGAAATTTTTGCGCTTTCACAATGAAATACAATCAAAAGCAGACAATGTCGATGTCCCTTCCCTATTACCAGACAGAGTGTATCGGAAAGTACGTGGGAAAGATATCCCCGAAAAAATAGTACATCAAAAAAGTATGGGACATAATTCCCACCCACATTCTACTCGTAAAAGCAGCGTCCATTATAGCCACCACTTACGCTCACAAAAACTTCAGACGGTCTCATACGCTTCAGACGGTCTCTCAGACGGAAAAACCTTCAGACCGCGGTTTCTCAGACGCTCTGACAGACCTAGGCCTCAAGCTTTGGTCTGAGCGTGAGTGGCTGACATGAAAAGGCCTTTGGCCTTATAAAACTTCGAAAACCTCTCTTGTCAGAGTACTTCCACTTCCACCCCTGCCTGCGACCTTCCCTATCCGAAACTTCGAATTTCGAAACGATTTCAAATTGAAAATGTTGATTTCTATTCATAAGTCAGGGAAATTTATTCAAAAGTTTTTTCACACAATAAATTTGCATTTGGCCTTTTATGTGGTATCCCCATTTATTCCCATTTTCTCAACCACAAAAAGATTCTTGCTAATTTTAAATTCTAAAATAGAGGAAAAGGAGAAAGGACCTTCACTAAAGGACCTTTAAATTTTAAGTGAAAAGTGAAAGTTTTATTCAATTCCTAAAAAAGAAAAAAATCAAGTCATCTTGGTGTTACTTGGGTGTACCACTTGGAAAGAACTTGTTTTTGCAGTAATAATAACAGTGATAAAATTCCATACCTCGGCTGGGATTGAAACCACGACCTCGTGTTTACCAGAAGAGCGCCTTAACCACTACACCACCGAGGCAGTGGTAAGTTTTCCCACCTTTAATTACAGCTACACTCCTTTGTTTTTGAACAACCTATATGTATTTCCGGCGAGAAAGGTATTTTTTCTTCCCCCTCATTCATTCCCTTTTATTTTCACTTTTTTTCCTTATTATCTTTTTGTTCCCTTTTCCCTTTCCCGTTCTGATTCCCTACAAATTGTTCTCTTTGTATTTCATATCTATCCTTGTCCACCCACTCAATAAGTATGAATATAGGTAGCTACCTAATTTCTTGCTGAATTTTATACTTTACTAGTGGTTGACCCGTCCTTTGTACGGGATCAGCGTGGCATAAGAATCATAACTTTGAGGTGCTGCCATTTTGAATCGGGATGGAATATGACAAATTTAAATAGCCTATGTCACCCTCAGTACTCTTCTCAACAACCACAAAAAATTTCATCAAAATCGGTCAAGCCGTTTTTCGTGAAAAGAGGACAACAAAAGGTTCATCAGAGTAACAGCGCCGTAACAGACAGACATACATGTACATGTTTCTGTGTTTGCAATATGCAACAATTTAGTCGAATTTCGCGTTATTTTCATAGTATAACTCCTCGCTGTTTCTTATTTTCAAAAAATGTTATATCATTTTTTCTACGTTTCCATTGAAAATTAAAAAGGTTCTCTAATTTTATTTATTAAGATGTAGGTACCATTATAAGTCTGATAAGTTTGGTACTTCCTTCTGAATTAGTCAGGCCATGGTACCTAGCCTAGCACCTAGGTACCTACTATTGGATCATCTGAGTTCATTGGTTTAATTTCAACAACGCTTTGTGTAAGTACTACTTACACATCTAGTAAGTAGGGTAAGTGTACCATTTATTCGCCCACCTAAAAAACGTACCATTTATTGGCCCACCTACGCCACAAGTCTGAACTGGACGAACTTTTTCAAGATCCAATTTCATCAAAAGAAAGGGCTTAAAGACTGCTATCGAACCAGTGCTATTCAAAAACTGTAGTCATAAAAACAAAAATTAGAAAAATATATGTGGGCAGGTGGGCCAATAAATGGTACGTTTTTTAAGTGGGCGAATAAATGGTACACTTACCCTATATGTATGTATGTATCTAGTATCTCAGACGTCTGAAGTTACTGCAATGACTTCAAACCTACTTGAAAGATTTTATTCAAGAAGGCCGAATTTTATCCTGAACGCATAATGTTCGCTCTCGGAACGGCTGGCTTTCTCCTATCCTGTCACGGGTTTTTTGGCCCCTGACGTTCGAGAGGTCAAAATAGAAACTCCCTAGTGGAAATAGGTATACCCTGACACTGTCATCTCTTCGATTTCGGGAGGATAAGTTTTCCGTTGATAAGGTGTGTCCAACTGTCCAAACATAGTCGACCGGACGTTGGTCGACGAGGTGAATCTACATATGTTGTCGAGGCAGTGTGGACGGTTCAGTCGACATCGATCGAAGGCCGGTCGACAATGTGTGGACACACCTTTACAGTTCCTTCTATCAAACATATTCTAGTCTTCATGAGGTATATTCAGGACGTAGTTGAAAAAAGAAGAAGAAAAATCGACCTTGATAACATCTAGCAAAGTGTAACGAGACTTTCATCTTACCCGAAAAAATCTTGGATAAGAAATTAACCCTATGGTTACCGAATTAGAATACGAGTTATGATCATATCTGGAGTCAGAATTTTTTAAATTCATCACCTTAGGAGTTATTGGCCGGCAAAGTTTGTGTAAACAAAAGTTTACATCTGCGTTCAAAGGGTTAAGAAGGTTTTAGACGACTAGAAGACTATCTGAGTATTTATCCTTGATCGATAACCTGGCAATATGGAATATGGTAATCCACAGCAAAAACCTAGTAATTAATTTCTCATCTTACATATTCCTTTCATATATGTATATCTTATCCAATTGGTCGAAAATATGGTAATCCACAGCAAAAACCTAGTAATTAATTTCTCATCTTACATATTCCTTTCATATATGTATATCTTATCCAATTGGTCGAGCTTTTTTTCCTTTCCAAAGTTGTCAATGACTCAAAATCTGGTTTCCGAAACAGGTTTGGTAAGATCGTGCGATGCGTGTGGTGCTTCTAACTTTTAGTTTTTAATTCATTTGCAAAATACTGGATGGTGATGTAATGTTGATTGTAGGTTTTCTGAATATTTCTGGCGAACACAAGTACTGCTTGTTTAGGTTTAGACTGTGGGGGTTTTTCAGTCCTTTATTCTGCTTTAGTTGTTTGTTAGACTTTGGGCTTTAGGACTACTTTTAGTTTTTAATTCATTTGCAAAATACTGGATGGTGATGTAATGTTGATTGTAGGTTTTCTGAATATTTCTGGCGAACACAAGTCCTGCTTGTTTAGGTTTAGACTGTGGGGTTTTTTCAGTCCTTTATTCTGCTTTAGTTGTTTGTTAGACTTTGGGCTTTAGGACCTTTTCCGTCCCCCCGAAATTTGGAGCCCCCCCCCCCCCTCCCTCGACAAAATCCTGGATACGGCCCTGACGTTAGGTCCTACATTAGACACTTACATACCGAGAAACCTAGGTTAGGTTTTAGTGACATCATTTCCGTCCTTAGAATCTCAGATAACATTCCATCCTGGAATAACAGGATACCACACACCTTCAGGATGTGTTGACATAGCAATCTGATCTGATGACTTCATTTCCATTTCCATTAGGTCTACACTTACATTTTCATTTACAATTTCCTCCATTAGGTCTACACTTACATTTTCACTTACAATTTCCTCCATTAGGTCTACACTTACATTTTCACTTACAATTTCCTCCATTAGGTCTACACTTACATTTTCACTTACAATTTCCTCCATTAGGTCTACACTTACATTTTCACTTACAATTTCCTCCATTAGGTCTACACTTACATTTTCACTTACAATTTCCTCCATTAGGTCTACACTTACATTTTCACTTACAATTTCCTCCATTAGGTCTACACTTACATTTTCATTTACAATTTCCTCCATCAGGTCTACACAGTACACTCTACACTTACATTTTCGTTTGCAATTTCCTCAATAAGTTAATAACTTGTATGATATTTCTGTGAATATTGACATTAGGTCAATGGGAAATGTGAATATTAACAGCAGGAAATTGATTTTTCAATTGGTTCAACGTCACTATATGTATAATATCTGAGGGAAAAGGGACGCAAAGCTCCAATTAGGCCCAAAATTCAATGCGAAAATTTCCTTTACGTGTTGAAAATTTTTGCTTCATTTCAACAAAATTAGAGGAGTTGTTGCCGCCAGCCTAGTTAACTTGGTTGGTAGCGCGTCTGCCTTGTAAGCGCTAGGCCGCGGGTTCGATTCCTACCCGGGGGTGGATTTTATCCTGAAGGAATATGGTTCGTTCTCGGAACAGGTGGCTTTCTCCTATCCTGTCTTCCTTCTCCCTTCGATTTCGGGACGATAAGACCTTAGCTACAGTTCCCTCTATCAAACCTCTTCGAAAAAAAGATTACTTCGTACGTGCAAAAGCCTTCGTGTGTTAGATTGCGTAATGGCACTACGAAATCATTATTTTAATTATGCACATCACGGTACACTCTCTATTACTATACAATGTACGTAGGTATAACCTATAGTCTATAGTCCTATAGGATCACCAGATATTGCTATTGCGACAGTTTTATATCACGCATCAACATAACAGCGAGACTGCCTTGCCTTAATAATAGTGCCTAGTGCAGTGGCTCTCAAACTTTTTTTTACATGGCGCCCCCTTTGGGCATATTCTCATTTTTTCACGCCCCCCCCCCTACCTTACCCAACCCCTCGGTATATTATTTT
>NW_007379660.1:18127-18206 GCF_000475195.1 Diaphorina citri | reverse complement strand
TGTTGACCCAGCACCTAAATCGGAAGTATTGTGTCTCTTCTCGCCCATCTGATGAGAGGCATACTACGGGATGGGCATT
>NW_007379660.1:4647-18022 GCF_000475195.1 Diaphorina citri | reverse complement strand
CTTCCGATCTTTTTATCCTGAACGGATAAGGCTCGTTCTCGGAACGGCTGGCTTTCTCTCATCCTATCTTTCTTTTCTCTTTGCTTTCGGGACTATAAGACCTTAGCAGTTACAGATCCCTCTATCAAACTTCTTTTTTCCATAAAGAAAGAAGAAAAACCTTTCAATGTTTCAATACTTTTCCGTGTGTTCTGAAAAGATTTTTGCCCCAGTCTTCGACACTGGTACAAATTTCCGTCAACCCATCTGTGTGACCTCCTTTGACCCCTAATTGCCTATTAGTGGATTTAGTGAAGGAGCTCTGACACTTAATTAATGTTAATTCACAAATCAAGTAGGTACCTACCTTTCTAAGAATTAATAGAAGCATTATGGGCGTCCCAAAAATCCCACAATGTTTTAATCGTCTTACACAAATTTACTTTGACAGGTTCTCACTGTTTTTAAGGAGATTTGTTATAAGTAGGCCTGACATAGCAGGTAGGTAAAGCACCTAACTATTATTAGGCGTTACCTTAAAGCTAGCTATTCACATACAGTTATAACTCCAGCGCGTCACCTAGTGTTTGTAATGTAAGAATCGTTCCCAAGAAAAGACGAAAAAGAAGCTGAGGAGTAGGAAGAAGAAGATGAAAACAAGAGAAAAAGAAGAGCAGAAGAAAAGCTTGAAAATGAAATTGAAAAAGACAAAGGCAAGAAGGAGAAGAAAAAGAAGAAGAATAAGAAAAAGATTAGGAAGAAGAAAAAGGTGAAGATAAAGCTGAGGAGAAGGAGAAGACATTGAAAGAAATGGAGAAGATGGAACATGTAAGTATGAGTAGGAAGAAAAAGAGGTCGAAGAGGAAAGAAAAGAACATGAGAACAAAAACAAAGAAGAATTACGTGAAGAAAAAAAATCAGAGTCATTAGAAAGTATAGGTACCTACATTAAAAGAAGTCTTAGAAAGAAGTATGATGAAAGAGACAGTGATGGTGCCCACGTAATGGTTACAGACAATGACATTTCTATGACTAATGCTAAGACAATGACAGAATCTCTGAAACTTAAACATCACAATGAATTAATTATTAGGGACCTACTCGCATACATATATGAATGCATTATTATTACCCATATTATTATTATGTTAAGGCGGTCTCTTCCCGATCCCTGATATGCCGCGTCCATTTTAGTTTAGGACTATTGCATTGCCAATTATTACCCATATGAATGCACGCAGGATCTCTACTCTACGGTCAGGCAAACAAACAGATTTCGTCTGAAAGTCCTGAAACACATCCTCACTTTAAACTCTTCTCACTAGCTTCTATTACTAATCTAACTATAGGAGGTATGTAGGTACCATTATAAGTCTGATAAGTTTGGTACTTCCTTCTGAATTAGTCAGGCCATGATACCTAGACTGTGGGAAGAAGATATCCTGGAATGGCTGAGGCTAGGCACACATGAAGAACTCAAATATCTAGCAGCAGATCGAGACTCATACAGAGCTGCAGTTATCATCAGTTTTGGAAACCAACGTTCACGTTGTCGCCCATCAATGAATGAATGAATGATACCTAGCCTAGCAGCTAGGTACCTACTATTGGATCATCTGAGTTCATTGGTTTAATTTCAACAACGCTTTGTGTAAGTACTACTTGCTTACCTAGTAAGTATATGTATGTATCTAGTATCTTAGACGTCTGAAGTTACTGCAATGACTTCAAACCTACTTGAAAGATTTTATTCAAGAAGGCCGAATTTTATCCTGAACGCATAATGTTCGCTCTCGGAACGGCTGGCTTTCTCCTATCCTGTCACGGGATTTTTGGCCCCTGACGTTCGAGAGGTCAAAATAAAAACTCCCTAGTGGAAATAGGTATACCCTGACACTGTCATCTCTTCGATTTCGGGAGGATAAGTTTTCCTTTGATAAGGTGTGTCCTCGTCGACCGGACGTTGGTCGACGAGGTGAATCAATGTTGTCGAGGCAGTGTGGACGGTTTAGTCGACATCGATCGAAGGCCGGTCGACTATGTGTGGACACCTTTACAGTTACAGTTCCTTCTATCAAAAATGTAAATGTAAATGCAGTTTCTTTGTGTTATTGTGTCACAACTTTGGTGCTCACTGTAGCAATGTAGGATTTTCCCAGTATCTCAATAATCCTAAAATCCAATGTTTACCTAGCATGCTGGCACCGCTCGCTATGCGCATTTATATGTCATAGCTACTCATTTTCCTCACGAGGCTGAGTGGGCCCCGCAACAGCCAGTCACGGAATCAATCATTTGCATGATACAAATTTCTTGACCCCGCCGGGAATCGAACCCGGGTCTCCCGCGTGCAAGGCGAGCGCAGTGACCACTACGCCATGGACGAAAATAAATAAACAAACCATGGTAGGTAAATGCAGTTTTTTTGTGTTATTATGTCACAACTTTGGTGCTCACTGCAGCATTTGTAGGATTTTCCCAATATCTCAATAATCCTAAAATCCAATGTTTACCTACCATGCTGGCACCGGTCGCTATGCGCATTTATATGTCATAGCTACTCATTTTCCTCACGAGGCTGAGTGGGCCCCGCAACAGCCAGTCACGGAATCAATCATTTGCATGATACAAATTTCATGACCCCGCCGGGAATCGAACCCGGGCCTCCTGCGTGCAAGGCGAGCGCAGTGACCACTACGCCATGGGAGCTGACTAGTTCCTTCTATCAAACATATTCTAGTCTTCACATGAGGTATATTCAGGACGTATAGTTGAAAAAAAAGAAGAAAAAATCGACCTTGATAACATCTAGCAAAGTGTAACGAGACTTTCATCTTACCCGAAAAAATCTTGGATAAGAAATTGAGAAGGTTTTAGACGACTAAAAGACTATCTGAGTATTTATCCTTGATCGATAACCTGGCAATATGGAATATGGTAATCCACAGCAAAAACCTAGAAATTAATTTCTCATCTTACATATTCCTTTCATATATGTATATCTTATCCAATTGGTCGAGCTTTTTTTCCTTTCCAAAGTTGTCAATGACTCAAAATCTGGTTTCCGAAACAGGTTTGGTAAGATCGTGCGATGCGTGTGGTGCTTCTAACTTTTAGTTTTTAATTCATTTGCAAAATACTGGATGGTGATGTAATGTTGATTGTAGGTTTTCTGAACATTTCTGGCGAACACAAGTCCTGCTTGTTTAGGTTTAGACTGTGGGGTTTTTCAGTCCTTTATTCTGCTTTAGTTGTTTGTTAGACTTTGGGCTTTAGGACCTTTTCCGTCGTGCCGTATATGTGATAAAGGGCCTGAACTGGGTAGCGCGTCCACCCATTAAGTACTAGGTCGCCGGTTCAATTCCCGCCCGGGGTGGATTTTATCTTAAGCAGATAAGGATCGTTCTCGTCCTATCCTATCTTCCTTCTCGCTTCGCTTTCGGGACAGTTCCCTCTAATCAAACCTCTAGAAAAAAGGCCTGAACTGCACAGGCTAGGCCTTTCAGGCGACCGTAACATGGAGGACCTAATCGAAGTCCTTCGTTTGAATTTCGAAACACGAGTGGAATGACGGAAAGTTCATATCGCCGGTTCAATTCCCGCCCGGGGTGGATTTTATCTTAAGCAGATAAGGATCGTTCTCGTCCTATCCTATCTTCCTTCTCGCTTCGCTTTTGGGACGCTTTCGGGACAGTTCCCTCTAATCAAACCTCTAGAAAAAAAGGCCTGAACTGCACAGGCTAGGCCTTTCAGGCGACCGTAACATGGAGGACCTAATCAAAGTCCTTCGTTTGAATTTCGAAACACGAGTGCAATGACGGAAAAGACAGTTCGAGCGTGGTTCATATCTGGACGGGTGACGGTCGAGTGCTGGCCAATTTTTCTTCTCCCATCTCCACTCTTCTCCACGTTTGGTGTCACCCTGTCCAGATTGACCATCAGTGACCAATCTCCCCCTGTGGATGAACCAGACACGCAGGGAGATGCAGATGCCTTTCTCTTTTTAAAAATTTCGCCTTTTTAAATTTTACTATCATTATTTCAGATTTTTTTTTTTTAATTCTTCACAAACTGGTTATTAATTTTTTCGAGCAAATCACCACATTGACACGCAGGGAGATGCAGATGCCTTTCTCTTTTTAAAAATTTCGCCTTTTTAAATTTTACTATCATTATTTCAGATTTTTTTTTTTTTAATTCTTCACAAACTGGTTATTAATTTTTTCGAGCAAACCACCACATGTAGAGCCTGCAGTCATTTTGGTTTCGTATTATGTTTTACATATTATTTCGTACCTACTAGCTGTATTTCGTATAGTGTTACGTCTGAATCACTCTCTTATGCCAAGACTGCTACGTATTCGATGCCAGGCAGTGTGTCTGTGCGACTTGTATAATAGGTAGGGTCATATTGAAGCTGTACCTTTATACCTGCACCTATGCCAAACAGGGAGTTTCTTACGTCTTGCTATTGTTTGGGACAATTGACACCAAAAAAAATCAACTTTTGGGGCCAACTTAAAAAGCTACTACCAAGGTGAGGAATTTTTTCGGACCTTTCGTAGATTCGTGCTTAATCCGTCTTTCAGGGGCGTGTGCCTCTACAGACTCTACACCTAGGCTTTTTGTGTACGAAAGGGGCCATCGAGTGAAATATTCTTTAATCAGCCCTAGGAACACGTCTTTAAATTGTGTTGCACGATTTTTGGAACACCCTGCCTACTCTATTCTACTCGTGTCTGTATCTATGTCCATATTTTTATGTGCCCTATTTGTTCCTATTTTTTAGAACTGCTAAAGCTCAGTCCATTTTTTATTTTTAAAAGCTATACCGCTATAGGTACGCACATTATAATGAAGTATGTATAACTACTTGTATATCTATGATGTATAGGTCTAGGCATCATCTATGTAATATGAAACAAAAAACAACAACAACAACAACAACAAATTTTGTCCATATATTATTTCTTGTTTGGGGTTTTATGCTTAAGGTTTAAGCTGTGTTGAAAACAAGCAATATTACTCATTCTAAGTTGCTTATACGTATGACAAATTTAACATACTTTCACATGAACATGTGAAGTTTCGAAAAGTTTTAGCGTTTTCTACATTTTACGAACACTCGTATGTTCGTAAAAGCATAAGTTTATAACATTTCACTAATGTAGGTACATGAGACACCAGATACCTGTCTTTCCAACTTAGTATACTCAGTACCTGTCAGTATAGCACTGACTCTATCAACTCACAGGCGCTGGGTTCGAATCTCGGCCGGGGGGCGGAAATTTCGACCAAAACTTTCTGTTCTCGAATAGACATGGATGTAAAAGAGTGTGCCTTAAGGTAATGCGAAACTGGTTCATATTATTTTAACAGTAAGAACCTCAAAGTACCTAACTATACCTATCTTATTGAAAACACAAGTAGGTAGGTAGGTAAGTAATACATATGTAGGTATGTCATATGAATTTTAACGTGGGTTTCTAAAAATGTAAATTAAAGGTGTTTTGTTTGGAGTGGATATTTTGTTGAAAGAATATTCAAATCTCGACTATTTATTTATCTTCGTCGGGCATTAGATTTTTGAATAAGATAATTAATAGGTATCTTGAATTAGTGGATCTTTTTTTCCGGAGGTCATTTTGGGACGTTTGAGTAACAATAAAAATTTGCCCCTGGCGAAAATCTCAACAAACTTTCACCTATTTGGTGAAATCACCTACAGAATAACCTATTTGGTAGGCAAAGTTGACTACAGTAGAACCTCGATTATTTCAGCTCCAAAATCAGTTTTTTTCTATCTTTCAAAGGATAGCCTATTTTATCAGAGGGAGTGATCATTGAAAGTGTGCAAACTAAGAATGTAAGATTTACCGGAATGACACATGCACTAATCATCTGCTCATAAATCAATACTTGGGACAATCATTGATAAGCGATTAGAAAGAAGAAAGAACGCCCCCTAAAAACAAATTCCGTGACTGGCTGTTGCGGGGCCCACTCAGCCTCGTGAGGAAAATGAGTAGCTATGACATATAAATGCGCATAGCGAGCGGTGCCAGCATGCTAGGTAAACATTGGATTTTAGGATTATTGAGATACTGGGAAAATCCTACATTGCTACAGTGAGCACCAAAGTTGTGACACAATAACACAAAGAAACTGCATTTACATTTACATTTTTGATAGAAGGAACTGTAACTGTAAAGGTGTCCACACATAGTCGACCGGCCTTCGATCGATGTCGACTAAACCGTCCACACTGCCTCGACAACATTGATTCACCTCGTCGACCAACGTCCGGTCGACGAGGACACACCTTATCAAAGGAAAACTTATCCTCCCGAAATCGAAGAGATGACAGTGTCAGGGTATACCTATTTCCACTAGGGAGTTTTTATTTTGACCTCTCGAACGTCAGGGGCCAAAAATTGCACGCAGGAGACCCGGGTTCGATTCCCGGCGGGGTCAAGAAATTTGTATCATCCAAATGATTGATTCCGTGACTGACTGTTGCGGGCCTCGTGAGGAAAATGAGTAGCTATGACAAATAAATGCGTATAGCGATAAATTCGGCCTTCTTGAATAAAATCTTTCAAGTAGGTTTGAAGTCATTGCAGTAACTTCAGACGTCTGAGATACTAGATACATACATATACTTACTAGATGTTTAAGTAGTATACTTACACAAAGCGTTGTTGAAATTAAACCAATGAACTCAGATGAACTGACTAATTCAGAAGGAAGTACCAAACTTATCAGACTTATAATGGTACCTACATACCTCCTATAGTTAGGTACCTAATAGTTAGATTAGTAATAGAAGCTAGTGAGAAGAGTTTAAGGTGAGGATGTGTTTCAGGAATTTCAGGCGAAATCTGTTTGTTTGTCTGACCGTAGAGTAGACATCCTGCGTGCATTCATATGAGTAATAATTGGCAATGCAATAGTCCTAAACTAAAATGGACGCTGCATATCAGGGATCGGGAAGAGACCGCCTTAACATAATAATATTATGAGTAATAATAATGCATTCATATGTATGCGAGTAGATCCCTAATAATTAATTCATTGTGATGTTTATGTTTCAGAGATTCTGTTATTGTCTTAGCATTAGTCATAGAAGTGTCATTGTCTGTAACCATTACGTGGGCACCATCACTGTCTCTTTCATCATACTTCTTTCTAAGACTTGTTTTTATGTAGGTAATTAGGTATACTTTCTAATGACTCTGATTTTTTCTTCACGTAATTCTTCTTTGTTTTTGTTCTCATGTTCTTTTCTTTCCTCTTCTACCTCTTTCTCTTCCTACTCATACTTACATGTTCCATCTTCTCCATTTCTTTCAATGTCTTCTCCTTCTCCTCAGCTTCATCTTCATATTTTTCTTCTTCTTTTTCTTCTTCATCTTTTTCTTCTTCTTCTTCTTCTTCTTCTTCTTCTTGCCTTTGTCTTCTTCAATTTCATTTTCAAGCTTTTCTTCTGCTCTTCTTTTTCTCTTGTTTTCATCCTCTTCTTCCTACTCCTCAGCTTCTTTTTCGTCTTCTCCTTCTTTGTCGTCATCTTCTCCTGGCATTTCTTCTTCAAGTTCTTCTTCATCTCTCTTCCTCGTTTCCTTGTGTCCTTTCCAGTATACGTTGGCTTCATGTGTTGGATTCACCATGATTTCATTTCATACAATAGTCTCCCATTGTCTCCAGTCTCTCACACATGGCACATGGGTACCACACCTTCTTCAAATGAATGAATTGCTTCGTGCTCTCTTATCTTGTAACCCGTACTTGCTTTAAGTCATTTCCTCTTTCCTCTTCTGGGTTTGAAAATATCTCAAGATAATTCTCCAAAAACAGCGAACTTTTCGTGTTCACCCTGTATGCATTGAGTATATGGGTTTCTGTTACATCCTATATCTACTGCGATATTACTGTAGTACCTAGTTATTTTCGGCGTATTATATTCAAAATGTCTAAAACAATGTTTTATATTCGTCTCCAAGGATGGAAATCCTCTTTATTTAACTCTCTCCTTTTCCCTTTTTTTACTCTCCGTTATTTCTCTTCATCCCTTTTCTTTTCCTTCCTCCCCCTACATTCCCTTTTTTCTCTCCTCTTCTTTCTCTCTTTTTTTCATCACCCCCCTCTTCTCATCCTTCTCCTTCTTCCTCCCTCCCCTCCTTTCCAGGTTCGTTCCTACATACAGCAGTACGCTACCCCCGACCCACAACCCACTTCTGATAGCGATAGCGATCAGTTATCAATGCTTTCTTCGCTGAGTGAATTTAGTTCGCTGACGATGAGTGAATTTAGTAATGATGGATCTTCTCGGTAGTTTGGGAAGAAGCTAGGAAGAGAACAGTTTGGGTCTAAATTATTTTTTGTGTTGAAGATGATATTATACATGCTTGAGAAATTTTTATATTAATAAAAAAACCCCGGTGACTGTTTGTTAGGGGGGGATGTAGGACTTACTTGGATTTAGATCTCAAAATAAATAAGTACAGCTAGCATCTAGTAACGTGAGAATATAATGGACAGTAATAAAATACTTGCCATGCAGAGTTAAACCTTAACTTTTCCTGTGTTCAGACGGGGTCATCGTTTTTCGCCAGCCTCTCAATCAGCCCTGGTGTTATTGATGTCGGCTGACATTTGGTTTTGGCTACAAAATTTTCATGAGTGGATGCCCTTCGCACTCAACCTTTGCTATTTCTTTAGCAAGGGAAATTTCAGCCAGCCTCTCAGCAATTATTACTATGTAAATAATAAATTACCTACTTAGTTTTTGATATATTGATAGATTCTGACGTAACTTTGTGAAGATTCATCTTGAAAAGAAGAACACAATAACTTTTACTCTTCACAGTTGGGGGAGGGGTTTTTTTTTTATTGTTTATTCAAACAGACATGTTTCGCCATTGCTGGCATCATCAGTGTAAACTGTACTTACTTTTTCACAAATAAAATATCTTGGGGGGGGGGAATAGTAACTCACCAGTAATCCCATTTTTCTTCATCCGGCATAAAACTAAATCCTGAAGGTCGGTCGATGATAATCCTTGTTTTCGTCAGACAGTCCGGAATATCCGCAGTTATGTAGGTACTCCAATGAATAGGCTTATGGTACCTGTAGGTACTCCAATGAATAGGCTTATGGTACCTGTAGGTACTCCAATGAATAGGCTTATGGTACCTGTAGGTACTCCAATGAATAGGCTTATGGTACCTGTAGGTACTCCAATGAATAGGCTTATGGTACCTGTAGGTACTCCAATGAATAGGCTTATGGTACCTGTAGGTACTCCAATGAATAGGCTTATGGTACCTGTAGGTACTCCAATGAATAGGCTTATGGTACCTGTAGGTACTCCAATGAATAGGCTTATGGTACCTGTAGGTACTCCAATGAATAGGCTTATGGTACCTGTAGGTACTCCAATGAATAGGCTTATGGTACCTGTAGGTACTCCAATGAATAGGCTTATGGTACCTGTAGGTACTCCAATGAATAGGCTTATGGTACCTGTAGGTACTCCAATGAATAGGCTTATGGTACCTGTAGGTACTCGGGCCGTTTACGGGGGTTTGGGGGGGGGGGGGGGGGGGTGCTCCAAATTTCAGGAGTCTGGCCTACAGTAAAAGAGAGAAACGAAAGCCCGGGCCTCTTCGCCCCTCGTGAAGATATCTATGTATGTGTCTTTCCTCAGTTTGTACGTGGGTCAGGGCTGTATCCAGGATTTTGTCGAGGAGGAGAGGGGGGGGTAAAAATCCAAAGAGTGATGTACGAGGGGAGGGGGGGTAGGGCCCCCCTTGGCCTCCCCTAAATACGGCCTGAAGGTACGGTATATGTCTTTCCTCAGTATGTAGCTATGTACATACGTACATATTTAGCTATCTACTTATCTAGCTAGAAGCGGGCGATTTCTTTTAATCTCTAATGAAACCACTCGATTTAAAATCGTTTAATTAGATATCGAGTTCAAAGAAGAAATTCATTGGACCGGTCTGATATGATTAGATTTTTTTTTTTTTTTTTCGTGGGATTTAAGGGTATCCGAGTTGGACGTGGTTGTTTTTTTGTTTTTTTTTTTTTTTTTTTTTTTTTTTTGTGATTGAAGCGTATCAGAAATGACGCCTACTTTTAGGTGAGTAGCTGAGTAGTCATAGTGGTCCTAAGGTTGTAGTATACCTACTCGAGTTATAAAAGAAGTACCTAGGTAATATTCGAGGTAGGTATGTACCTACTCAGTTTCTATAGGTTTATTTCCTTTACCCCTTGAAAAAAAAAAAAAAAAAAAAACAGGAGTATTTTATTTTTACTTTCCTTAGCCTGTGCCTGTAGGAAGGAGTGTAATGTAGGTATTTATTTCCCCTATGCGGTTGATTAAAATTTTCCATACATCTGTGCTTGTGCAGAAGCCAAAGAGCATTTTACCATGAGACTGTACAACTGGAGGTAAATCTTAAACCCGGAACCCGGTTTAAGACAAGGTGAGCTTGCTTTGTCTTCTTCAATTTCATTTTCAAGCTTTTCTTCTGCTCTTCTTTTTCTCTTGTTTTCATCTTCTTCTTCCTACTCCTCAGCTTCTTTTTCGTCTTCTCCTTCTTTGTCGTCATCTTCTCCTGGCATTTCTTCATCTTTAAGTTCTTCTTCCTCTCTCTTCCTCGTTTCCTTGTGTCCTTTCCAGTATACGTTGGCTTCATGTGTTGGGTTCACCATGATTTCATTTCATACAATAGTCTCCCATTGTCTCCAGTCTCTCACACATGGCACATGGGTACCACACCTTCTTCAAATGAATGAATTGCTTCGTGCTCTCTTATCTTGTAACCCGTACTTGCTTTAAGTCATTTCCTCTTCTGGGTTTGAAAATATCTAAAGATGGTGAAGATACTTTTTTGTCAGAGTTCCTAGTAGAAAGAACGGAAAAGCGTTCCAAGTTTCGACTTTGAAGAGTTTTCCTTTTTCTTTCTTTCTTCAAAGAGTACATCAACAGTCAGTTAACTGCGTGCATCGTTTTGGGTAAGTTGACTAACAAATGAACAACATCTAGAGTTGGAGGGAAAAGGAGCAAGCCATGACAGGACCTAGCGCTAGCGCTTACAATAAAAACGCGCTACCCTTCAAGCTAACTAGACTGGCTGGAATATCCGTCAACTCTGCAATTCTCGAGTTGTGCAGGTAGTTTGGTAGGTACCTAGCTAGGTATGTGTGATTAGTGATTATAAATCGCGAAGTAAGTTTAGTTTTCCTTGAGCAGAATCTTAACGAGGAAAATGCTGAACAAAAGATACAGCTAAGGTCTTATCGTCCCGAAGGCGAAGAGAGAAGGAAGACAGGATAGGAAAAAGCGAGCCGTTCCGAGAACGAGCTTTATCCGTAATCGAACGCGCGGCCTAGCGCTTACAAGGCAGATGCGCTCCCAACTAAGCTAAAGCTACCTAGGCTGGCATAGCCAGGTAGGATTTTGTTCCGGCGTTAACCTCAGGGTAAAAATCCAAAGAGTGATGTACGAGGGGAGGGGGGGTAGGGCCCCATTGGCCTCCCCTAAATACGGCCTGAAGGCACGGTATATGTCTTTCCTCAGTATGTAGCTATGTACATACGTACATATTTAGCCATCTACTTATCTAGCTAGAAGCGGGCGATTTCTTTTAATCTCTAATGAAACCACTCGATTTGAAATCGTTTAATTAGATTTCGAGTTCAAAGAAGAAATTCGTTGGACCGGTCTGATTTGATTAGATTTTTTTTTTTTTTTTTTTTTTTTTTGTTTTTTGAGTTGGACGTGGTTGTTTTTTTGTTTTTTTTTTTTTTTTTTTTTTTTTTTTGTGATTGAAGCGTATCAGAAATGACGCCTACTTTTAGGTGAGTAGCTGAGTAGTCATAGTGGTCCTAAGGTTGTAGTACTCGAGTTCTAGAAGAAGTACCTAGGTAATATTCGAGGTAGGTACCTACTCAGTTTCTATAGGTGTATTTCCTTTTCGGAAACTGAGACAATACCTCCACTTCTAAGGCTCATTTCCCTTCGCTTTAGGAGTGTTCCTTGACAAGTTTTTAAAATAGCAAAGTTAAAAAATTCACATATTTTATTGATTAGCACTTAAAAAACGACTTTTGAAATCTTATTTCCGCGATCAACGATACTTCTAACAACGAACAACTCTGACAAGCACAGCGGCCATCTTTTCAGTGTTTACAGGTGTATTACCGTACATTACCGTACGAGGGAACAAAATCCGTACGGAAATCTTACCTTATCGCCATGTTGACCAACACAAAGATGAAAAAAATTAATTTTCTTATTCGCCAACATAAAAATAGGTTAGGGTTAGGTTAAACGCACAAATGAGCAGTGACCAGTGTTAGGTTAGGATTAGGTTAAACGCACAAATGAGCAGTAACCAGTGTTAGGTTAGGGTTAGGTTAAACGCACAAATGAGCAGTGACCAGTGTTAGGTTAGGATTAGGTTAAACGCACAAATGAGCAGTAACCAGTGTTAGGTTAGGGTTAGGTTAAACGCACAAATGAGCAGTGACCAGTGTTAGGTTAGGATTAGGTTAAACGCACAAATGAGCAGTAACCAGTGTTAGGTTAGGGTTAGGTTAAACGCACAAATGAGCAGTGACCAGTGTTAGGTTAGGATTAGGTTAAACGCACAAATGAGCAGTAACCAGTGTTAGGTTAGGGTTAGGTTAAACGCACAAATGAGCAGTGACCAGTGTTAGGTTAGGATTAGGTTAAACGCACAAATGAGCAGTAACCAGTGTTAGGTTAGGGTTAGGTTAAACGCACAAATGAGCAGTGACCAGTGTTAGGTTAGGATTAGGTTAAACGCACAAATGAGCAGTAACCAGTGTTAGGTTAGGGTTAGGTTAAACGCACAAATGAGCAGTGACCAGTGTTAGGTTAGGATTAGGTTAAACGCACAAATGAGCAGTAACCAGTGTTAGGTTAGGGTTAGGTTAAACGCACAAATGAGCAGTGACCAGTGTTAGGTTAGGATTAGGTTAAACGCACAAATGAGCAGTAACCAGTGTTAGGTTAGGGTTAGGTTAAACGCACAAATGAGCAGTGACCAGTGTTAGGTTAGGATTAGGTTAAACGCACAAATGAGCAGTAACCAGTGTTAGGTTAGGGTTAGGTTAAACGCACAAATGAGCAGTGACCAGTGTTAGGTTAGGATTAGGTTAAACGCACAAATGAGCAGTAACCAGTGTTAGGTTAGGGTTAGGTTAAACGCACAAATGAGCAGTGACCAGTGTTAGGTTAGGATTAGGTTAAACGCACAAATGAGCAGTAACCAGTGTTAGGTTAGGGTTAGGTTAAACGCACAAATGAGCAGTGACCAGTGTTAGGTTAGGATTAGGTTAAACGCACAAATGAGCAGTAAC
>NW_007379660.1:0-4592 GCF_000475195.1 Diaphorina citri | reverse complement strand
AAATTTTTTATAAGAATAAAAAATTAATAAAAATGATTCCCTTGTTATGAATTTGGAAAAGCTACCGGGTTTTTCTTTTCTCTATTTAGAAAAACTCAACACGTACAAAGGACGGGTCAACCACTAGTACCTCCTATAGTTAGATTAGTAATAGAAGCTAGTGAGAAGAGTTTAAAGTGAAAATGTGTTTCAGGACTTTCAGGCGAAATCTGTTTGTTTGTCTGACCGTAGAGTAGACATCCTGCATGCATTCATATGGGTAATAATGGGCAATTCAATAGTCCTAAACTAAAATGGACGCGGCATATCAGGGATCGGGAAGAGACCGCCTTAACAAAATAATATGGGTAATAATAATAATTAATAATACATTCACATGAATGCGAGTAGGTCCCTAATAATTAATTCATTGTGATGTTTAAGTTTCAGAGATTCTGTTATTGTCTTAGCATTAGTCATAGAAGTGTCATTGTCTGTAACCATTACGTGGGCACCATCACTGTCTCTTTCATCATACTTCTTTCTAAGACTTGTTTTTATGTAGGTATATTTTCTAATGACTCTGAGTTTTTCTTCACGTAATTCTTCTTTGTTTTTGTTCTCATGTTCTTTTCTTTCCTCTTCTACCTCTTTCTCTTTCTACTCACACTTACATGTTCCATCTTCTCTTCTTCTCCATTTCTTTCAATGTCTTCTCCTTCCTCCTCCTTCTCCTCAGCTTTATCTTCATCTTTTTCTTATTCTTCTTTTTCTTCTTCATCTTTGAATTTACAAAGGAATTCTATACCCAATAAAAATAAATAAAGATCTTTAACAACGCTGATATTGTAAGGATCACAGTGCGAGTGGTAAACCTGTCTACACCCAGAGAAAGGTTGTGCAAATTCCTAGGGCTAATACCCCGCAGGGAGGACTTGATTATCTAATATCGATGGAATGTGGTGTTGAATAACTTGGGTATTTTCTATACCGGGTGAATCGCAAATCCAGCAGCAACAGGGTTTTTTTTTGTTTCCTCTGTTCGGTCAATTATACCTCATAACTCTCTTAACGTAAGTTTTTTTTCTCATACATCTGCGCTTGTGCAGAAGCCAAAGAGCATTTTAAACTGAGACTGTACTTACAATGTACAAATGGGGGTGAATCTTAAACCGCCCGGAAACCGGTTCAAGACAAGGTGAGCTTAGGCGAGTTTAGGTTTAGGTCATCCATCCTAATACGCGACCCGCTGGATGTTGCTTAGCGCCGGTGATCTGCCGAAAACTGATGGGTTTTCCTCTAGATCAGACAGTTCTCCAAAAACAGCGAACTTTTCGTGTTCACCCTGTATGCTTTGAGTATATGGGTTTCTGTTACATCCTATATCTACTGCGATATTATTGTAGTAGTTATTTTCGGCGTATTATATTCAAAATGTCAAAGCCTAAAACAATGGCCCTCTAATAGGGAGCCCAAGTCCCCCTTTCGGCCTTTCGTACGTTAGTTCTTCATAATGTGAAAAAGAATCAATACCCGTGGTTCAGTGAACTGTATAACTCAAAGGCCCTATACGCTGAGTGAATTTAGTTCGCTGACGCTGAGTGATTTTAGTAATGATGGATCTTCTCGGTAGTTTGGGAAGAAGCTAGGAAGAGAACAGTTTGGGGCTAAATTATTTTTGTGTTGAAGATGATATTATACATGCTTGAGAAATTTTTATATTAATCACTGTTGTAATTCCGGTGAAAAGTTCGCGTTTTTGTAAAGAAAAATCAACTCTTGAGCATGTCGTCACCGAGCGCGGGCAACCGACGTATGAAAATTGACATGATTAAACTCATCGAGAACAAACATGAACCCAATTTCAGCCAAGACTCGTTCAATATTGTTCGAATACAGTTTTATACATTTTTAAAACACGACCATAATTCTTTCCACTGTTGTAATTCCGGTGAAAAGTTCGCGTTTTTGTAAAGAAAAATCAACTCTTGAGCATGTCGTCACCGAGCGCTGGCAACCGACGGATGAAAATTGACGTGATTAAACTCATCGAGATCAAGCATGAGGTTACCATATTGGAAGGTGAGTGGAAAATCGACACTACGTCTTTTTGGGCCTGTGGGACTATAAATAGGGATCAGAGCAGCCAAACTCTAACCAGCCTTGCTAGCTGGAGGTTACAAAGGGTTTATCTTGCTTCAAAGGAAAAGCACAGTCCTCATGATGGTTGACTGCGGTTCAGGACGGGCTAAGTAATCTTGGCTACAGACCATCAACCCCCCTCGGTGCAGCTACACCGCTACAATAACCACGTCTTTTTACTATACTCTAATGGCGCCCAATCACACTGATATCGTCTGACAGACCGCGGTCTCAGACCTAAACGTGTACTTGAGACTAGGTCTGTCGGACCTCATTTATTACGTTCCCAAAATAAATAAGTACAGCTAGCATCTAGTAACGTGAGAATATAATGGACAGTAATAAAATACTTGCCATGCAGAGTTAAACCTTAACTTTTCCTGTGTTCAGACGGGGTCATCGTTTTTCGCCAGCCTCTCAATCAGCCCTGGTGTTATTGATGTCGGCTGACATTTGGTTTTGGCTACAAAATTTTCATGAGTGGATGCCCTTCGCACTCAACCTTTGCTATTTCTTTAGCAAGGGAAATTTCAGCCAGCCTCAGCAATTATTACTATGTAAATAATAAATTACCTACTTAGTTTTTGATATATTGATAGATTCTGACGATGGTTTTGGCTACAAAATTTTCATGAGTGGATGCCCTTCGCACTCAACCTTTGCTATTTCTTTAGCAAGGGAAATTTCAGCCAGCCTCTCAGCAATTATTACTATGTAAATAATAAATTACCTACTTAGTTTTTGATATATTGATAGATTCTGACGTAACTTTGTGAAGATTCATCTTGAAAAGAAGAACACAATAACTTTTACTCTTCACAGTTGGGGGAGGGGTTTTTTTTTTATTGTTTATTCAAACAGACATGTTTCGCCATTGCTGGCATCATCAGTGTAAACTGTACTTACTTTTTCACAAATAAAATATCTTGGGGGGGGGGAATAGTAACTCACCAGTAATCCCATTTTTCTTCATCCGGCATAAAACTAAATCCTGAAGGTCGGTCGATGATAATCCTTGTTTTCGTCAGACAGTCCGGAATATCCGCAGTTATGTAGGTACATAGGTACTCCAATGAATAGGCTTATGGTACCTGTAGGTACTCAATAAGTAAGCAACTTCACCAAAATAAAGGGGCACTCCAAAAATATTATAGGGTCCGGCATAAAACTAAATCCTGAAGGTCGGTCGATGATAATCCTTGTTTTCGTCAGACAGTCCGGAATATCCGCAGTTATGTAGGTACTCCAATGAATAGGCTTATGGTACCTGTAGGTACTCCAATGAATAGGCTTATGGTACCTGTAGGTACTCCAATGAATAGGCTTATGGTACCTGTAGGTACTCAATAAGTAAGCAACTCCAACAAAATAAAGGGGCACTCCAATATTTGAAAGGATGATATTGGTCTTGCAAATCTTGTATTTCTATCCATTCCTCCTACATCCGTTGAAGTAGAAAGAGCTTTTTCAGCCGCTGGTTTAATATGTTCTCACTTGAGGACCAGATTGTCAGACCAAAGTTTGTCAAGTTTATGTTTTTTGAGATCTCACTTTCAGATGAACAAATGCAGACCATCAACTGACCATGGACCATGCCTACATATTGACTAAGATTTAATTCATTTGACAATTTTTACCTACTTTCAATTTTCAATTCTGTTCTGTTTGTTCTGTTTACTTGAATTCATGTTCTGTTTGTTTAATTTTTTGTTTTGTTTTTATCCACAAGTTTCTATTTTCACGGTATAAACGCTGTAATTTTTATTTTCTTTAAAAACGAATTTAAATAAGAGAATTTGGTGGTAAAGATCGTTATCTTTATTCAGCAGTGGATTGATAACAGCTGGTTATGATGATGGTGACGATGAAAACGAATTAAATTTTGTTTACCTATTGTACAGTTTTGTGATTAAAAGGTTAGCAATTACTTCAAATAGAAAGAAAATCGCAAAGAAAGAGTTTCAGTCACCTTTGGCGGGGGTTTAGGTGATAAATACCTATGTTGCCCCTTCAATTGCATAAGTGCGGGATCCCGCGCGATTGGCCAAATCCCGCGCGGGATCCCGCGGGATTGGAAACGTGCGGGATTTGCGACCCCTAATTCAAACAGACATGTTTCACCATTGCTGGCATCATCAGTGTAAACTGTAATTACTTTTTCACAAATAAAATATCTTGGGGGGGGGAATAGTAACTCACCAGTAATCCCATTTTTCTTCATCCGGCATAAAACTAAATTCTGAAGGTCGGTCGATGATAATCCTTGTTTTCGTCAGACAGTCCGGAATATCCGCAGTTATGTAGGTACTTCAATGAATAGGCTTATGGTACCTCTGTAGGTACTCAATAAGTAAGCAATTAGCAACTCCACCAAAATAAAGGGGCACTTCAAAAATATTATAGGGGGCACCACAATTTTTTTTAGATCACACCAAACGAAACAAGGAAGAATGTGATTAGAGAAAATAAAA